>NW_008685374.1:0-31690 GCF_000695815.1 Acanthisitta chloris
GAGCGCCCGCCGCGTCCTCCCACGGACACACACACACATATACACACCCCCGGTACACCCCACCCGCTTCACACCCCTTCGCACGCAGCTCTCGTCACACACACACGAACGCTGCTTCGCATCTGCCCGCGCGCCACACCCCCACGCGTGTGCCCAGCCCAGCCCCGGCCCGAGCATCTTCGCTGCTCTCAACCCACGGGGGGTTTTGTTGGCAATTTTACAGCACCTTCCCTTCCGGCGCCCAGTGTCAAAACACAAGGATAAACCCGCGGCTTAGAGACACGAGGATATTCTCAGGTGTGATTATCCTCAGCCCCCACCCTCTGCTCCCTGCAGGGCTGTAAATCCCCTGAGTGCCTTTTGGCCATTATCCGGGTGGAACACGAAGGGAGAAGAATTCCTCTCTGCTGCCTACGTTCATGTCTTTTCTACCCACAAGGAAAGCTGTAATCAGAGAGCCGCATCCTCTGTGTAAGACAGGAATCTCTGGGAAGACAATTTCCCTCGGAAACAAACCCCAAATAGCTGGTGGAGCTACAATATACACATGAGAAAGATGTTTTGAATCACTGAGTTAGAATGAATCCATTCTATCCCTGGGCAACTGGTTCTGAGGGTTAATTATACTAATTTATCTCCAGATTTTAGCCATGGGAGATCCCTACATCTTTGCCTGCCTTCCTGCCCAAGGAAACCACTGTTCACTCGTGTTTAAGTGTGGCACCATGTCACAAATCCTCACCAAAATCCCTCTCTACTCACACCCCAATCTGCAATTAAAAAATGATCCCCTTACTCAGCAGGGAATGAATCTGCTGCTTCACTCAATTTCCTTTCCAAAAATAGCTCTGTTCCCTAACACGAGGTGTAGGAAAGCTGTTAATCAACATAATTCTCTGCAAAACTCGGATGGACAACCTGCCCTGGGCTCAAGAGCTTGTCCCACTGTGTAACCACATCAGTATTCCCATATCCAAGTGCCTTCAGCTCTAAAGCTTTGGGAAGCACACGCTCCAAAGTCATCACAATTCCTAGTGCATTAGGGACATGCTAAATTTATTCCTACCTGCTAATTAATTTAAGAAGTACTTAGTGGCGTTTGCGCCAGGATTTAGCCAATGCCTTTAGCCACACCTCCAGCTCCGTGTCCCTCCATCCCTCCCCTCCCTGCCGAGGCTTTGGCAGCTCCCTGTAACACCTGGCATGCCTTTTGCTGAGCAAGAGCCACCGGCTGTTCAATGGGAAAGCACCGTTATTCCTCACTTGTGGAACACTGCAGGTGCAGAGGACATCTTTCCAAATCCATGCCAAAAGAAAGCTTTCATCCTGCTTACCTCTATTTCTTCCATCACTACTCTCAATCTCTTGGTACTTCCAGAAGGAACAGCTGTTCAGGTCAGCTCTGTCTCCTCCTGGGATCCCACCACAATGACTCATGCACAACCAACAGGTTTATTCCTGGGAAGTACCAGGATGCTTCCAGGCTGGCAAAGCAGCTCAGGAACTCCACAGCCAGATAGACTGGATGGATTTGGAGGATAAGGAGACCTAAAAAGCAATAATAACTGGCAGTGGGTGATGGGAATTGGCAGACTTAGGCATTGCCAAGGGTGGGGAGAGGGAATTGGTGTTAAAAATCAAGACCCAAGTGAGAGGGCAGAGGTGCTGTGTCCATGTCCAACTCTCTGGTATTTAAAGGTGCTGTTGGAAGGTGGCTCCCAGGGAAGCTTGGGACACTGTTCCTGTTCTCACTCACAGCTAGGCTTCCCTCCTCTCTTCTTGCAAATCTGTTTTACCACTTACTTCCAAAGTAGTGAGGCTATTTGTCCTCCTTTCCTATCTCCCAATCCTTTGCCACATGAAGAGCTTCCCTCAACTCTGCACTCATGTACAGTCCATTCCAAGAGTGGAACTGCTGGAGAAAAATTAAGGACTTAGTAAAATTCCTAGGAAGGTAATCTAAAGTTGATCCTTTCGGGCATTGGAATAGATTGCCCAGGAAGGTGGTGGAATCACCACCCCAGAAGTGTTTAAGAGGTGCCTGGACCTGGTGCTGGAGGATATGATTTAGGGCTTACAGTGGGGGGACAAGTTAATGGTTGGACTTGAAGATCTTAGAGATCTCCTCCAACCTTGATGATTCCATGATTCTAATGCAGAGAAGCTCCCTCTGGTCTTTTGCTGATGTATCCCACAGCAGTGACTGGTTGCAGAGAAAAGTCTCCCACCTGACCCCAGGTAGTGATTCAGCACTGCTCAGCCTGGAATATTTGAGGAGAGCACCAAAGGACAACATTCCTTTAGTCAATTGGAGTTCTCTGGGGACCTTGCTTCAGCAGAGGATCATGTGTGCTGGGGACTTGGATCTCCACAGTCCTACCTTCCACGCACGTGCCTCGCTCTGCAGGATGTGCTCAGTGCACGCTGTCCTTCACCTCACAATCCTTTCCAAAGGAGCCTGAAGGACATCCATCCCTGTCATCTCCACCAGACCCAGCACAGCCTGATTTTCCCCTGCTGCTCTTTGTGTTCCCACATCAGAGGTACAAAAATGGGCCAGAAGTGAGAGGGAGGTACCTGTTGGAAAAATATTGGTTGGCTGGTGCATAACAGCTGCCACAGCTTCAGCTCTGAAAGGCCTCAGCAAGGATGGATTATCTAATGATCTTCCCTCCTGTCCCCACCAAGGCTGCTGGAATGCCATGTTTTCCAGCCCTCCTCCTTGGTTTTGGCTTGAGCTGGAGCTCAGTGCCTGCAGGAGCTGCCGACAGTGCTGGAAGAGGAGGTGCAAAGAGAAGCAGAAGGGACAAATCTGACTGGAAATCAGATGCTGTGTAGCTGTGATTTTTCAGGACTGCCTGAGGGACTTGGATGCCCAATTCCTACTTAACTGGGCATTCTAATTTTCTAGGCATCCTTGAAAACCTCTGCCAAGACTTAGGAAGTATTCATTTCCATGTTCAGCTTTGGGGAGCAGCTTGTTCTATCCTGACACACAGCAATGATGAAACCCACCACCTCAATGAAGCAAAGCTGTTTTCTGCTCAAAGTGTTGAGTTTTCATGGTGAGGACATCTCCTTCTAAGCCATCTTTATGTCCTCAGTGATATTCTATTCATATCTTGGTATTAACTCTTATATGGTTCAAATTCTTATTGATATCTGCAGCTCCTGGATTATATCCCATTCCTGCACACAGCCTGCTATGAGACCTCCAGCCTTACTCCCACCACTTAATGTACTCTCTACTGTGCCTGGGAGTTACAATCCCCCCTTGGCACAGCTTTGCCCTTTCGCCTGCTTTTTCACTTGGGCAGTGATTTTACACTCCAGTTCCTGTTGGATGAACAGCCTGGAAGATTCAGACAACCAGTTTTCTCCCTGAAATGTTTCTAGTATCAGGCTGTGAGCACTCTGCTGTTGTCCTCTAAACAGCCTCAAAGCTCAGGGTTTGCTGAGGGATATCATTCCTGGGTGTAAATACCAGGGACAGGTACTCAGCCTCCTGACTTTTACCTGACTGGAAGACCCTAAGGTCCTCCCTGTCACCTGCTGATGCAGTTCAGGGAGTCAGTGCTCTGGTACCAGAACGGTTAGGGGAGAATTAAGTGGATAAATGAGCTCAGCCTCATCCTTGCAGTCTCTGTGTGATGCTGTGTTACATCTACATATCATCTGCTGCCAGACGAGGATGGAATTTGCTGAGTGCTGCAGCAAGCAGCATGGCTGCTCCTTCTTCTCATGCTTTCTAATCCAGCAGCAACAATACCTTGGGATAAGAGTCCTCTTGTTACTTTCCTATTCGTGAGTAGCAAAAGGCTGTGCTGGATTCCCAGGCAGAATCATCTCTATTGCTGCGTTCCGTTCAAAACCATCAATCCATACTTCCCAAAGGTTCGCCTGGGAGGCAGCCCGCAGGATCTGCGTGGTGGCTGATTCCTGGCAGGCTGCTCTCCAGCTCTGCAGCGAGATGCGCCGCCTCGGGAAATCATCCTGAGAGGAGCACTGCCTCTGCACACAGGTCTGCACACAAAGCAGGAGCACCATGGAAACTGCTGAAGAACAAAGGAGAGTGTTAGGAGCGGCGAGTTGTGCCGGGACCTGGCGGGGAATGTCCGAAATTTTTCGCCCTGGGTGTTCAGATCCCCAGGCAGCAGCCCCCACCGGGCTGCAAGCTGGCACTGCCCAGCGGTTTCAGCAAGGCTGGCTTGTGCCTCCTCACCTCTGATGGAGAAAACTGGGAATCGTGACAAGCAGATTCTGCACAGAGCTGTTTTTTCTATCTCCAAGGTGATGTAAAGTAGGGCAGCCCGCGGGGAATACACAGGAAAAGCATTTACTCTTCAGTAAGGACTGGAAAAGAGCCTACTAGAAGGCTCTTTTATAATAAGTAGGAGTTAAAAGACATTCTTTGCACTCCAGAGGCTCTGGGGCTGCTTCAGGGAACTTTCAGCATTTGTTTATCTACTTTTTCCCTCTTCCGCGGGTGTCAACTGCTGGAGCTGCTGGAAAGGGGTGCAGAGCTCAAGAAAACCTCAGTCCCGCTGGATATGTGGCTGCTCTCACTTGTTCTTCCTTCGAACATCTGCTGTTTGACAAATCTTCACTGAATTTGCTTTAAGACAACTGCATGGAGCAATACCAGCATATTCCAGCTAAGAGTCCATTCTGTCCTCTCTTCCTCTAGTGGCTGTAGTGGAGCCTACACCAGGATTCAGGCTGTACAAGCAGGAAACACAAGCCCAACACACATCATCTTTTGTTAGGGAATAGCTGAAATATGGTGTACCTGCAGCCTTTGGTCTAGAAATTCTGGTGGTTAACAACAGTATTCACTCCTAAGTGGGAGATGACATGGTTATTTATCAGACTCCCCCACACTACACATTGATGCCTGTGATAAGCAGCAGCAAACGACCTCCAGCAATTCCCACACTGCTTGTAACACTGTCCAAAAGCCACGGCATGACATTGCCAGTTCTTTTTTCCTCTCCAGTGGCTCTGAGGCTCGGTGACAGATGAATACAAAGCAGATGGGATGGTGGCAGAACCTCATCAGATGGACCTGATGGGCCTCAAGCTGCCTGTGCTCTCGCATAGATTAGTGTCACGTGGTGCTGGGCTTTGTATTCTGATATTGAAAGCCACACAGTGGCTTTAGTCTTTCAGCTCATCCTGTCCTAATATCAGGATCCTCATTATGCTTTTGATATTTAGAAGACACACTTAAGAAGCTGCACCTGTATTTCCGTGTCTCTATCAGCTTTCTGTGCTGAGCTTTGAAACAGCAAGGGAGACTGTGTAAAAAGGCTTTTTCAATCACTGCATTTGAAAAATCACACTAAAAAGCTCTTATTTGGTCCAAAACAGGTATTTGGTCTCACTAGATTTTTGTCCTGTGTACTTCTCAGATTGCTGTTATCTTATTTATCTTATTTAATAGCCATGTTAATTTGGAAATAACTGTATTTGGCCACATCAATGCATCTGCCATGTCCATTCAGGCCAAGAGATCCCTGTGAACTGTTCTGTGACATCTACAATGTCACTGAAAAATAACATCTCTTCTGACGTAATTACTCCTTGCATTTTCCACAGCAGCCATGGGATGTTCCCAAGGGGCACTGCAGCCACACAACCGAGTCAGCTTGCTGAGGCCAAGGATCTTAGTCAGCTTCTCTGTGACCTGTGGCTGTGTGTGTATCCCCCTGCAGAAGGGTCTGTCCTGCCTCTGCAGAGACACCAGCTTGACCTCTCCATCACATCTGGCTCAGGAAACATTGTGGAGTGCTGAGAGGTGAATGCCAAAAACCTGGATAGCTCCTTGCATTCAGGGTGCTGAGATGCTCTGTCCAGCTGTGGCTGGTGTCATCCGAGGGTCTGGCAGATCAGCTCCTCCCAGGAGGGTCCTGATCTGGCTTTAGGCATGATGCAAACCCCATAGGAACAGCTCCCCTGTGGTGTGTTGTCACTTCTGATTCCCATCACAGCTGAAACCAGACAGTGCTGAGACACAGGGGAAAAAATGGTTTAAAAATTAACCCTTAGAACCTGGGTCAGGACCTCTCTGGATGAAACAGCTACTGGAAATCTGGAAAGGTGATATAGGAACCAGCATGGTGAGACAGGTTGGCTAACATCTGGAGGACACACTGTCTGCCAGACAGCAGCCTCCTCACTGGGCTGGTGGAGAGAAAGAACACTCTCCCAGGCAGGCAAGCTGTCTTTTTCCAGCATGGAATGCCAGGAGGAGGCTGCAGAAAACACTCCCCTTCTCCCAGCCTCCCACCAAAAAAAGCAGGAATACCTCCCTTTCCCCACATAAGCTGCCACCTCACATCCCAAGTCCCTGTCTCCATGTATGATGTGACTGCCCCCAGCATGAACCCACACAGCCACGCTGGGAAAGCTCCAGCCTTTCCCTTCCAGTACAAATCCCTCAGGAAGTTCTCTTCCAAGCACCATTCAGCTACTAGTTACTTTAACGTATAGAAAGATTCCTTAAAATCGTTGCTTTTGCACACCGAAGAACAATTTTATATATAGGTATATAATTATATATACACAATTTAGGACCAAATAAGTGGAGTTCCCAACCAACAAAGCAAGAAAGGAGGAGTTAAAAAGAGAGGGAGACTGTTTCCCTAAAGACAAGATTCCAACCCAGCCACAGGCAATGCTTTCCCAGCTGTGGTAAGATACTTGGGACAAGGAATGGGATATGAAATACAGCAGAGGAGTGGTAATCAGGGCACCTGCAACAGGAGATGGTGCCAAATTCAGGAGTAAAAGCTGCAAAACAGCTCTGTGTGCTTCTCCCTGCTGGAAGCTGCAGCTGACCCACTGTCACTGCAGCTGTACCTATATATAGCTGTACAGAGAGAGATATGGATATAGAAACACATCTACAGATGTAGTCTAAGCCCAATTAGGCTGCACAGCTGCATGTTTCAACACCCAAATAACTTTAGATGTTTTGCCTCTGATTGTAACTGTGTTGTTCTGTTTTTTCCACCAGTATAAGAGCACAGCTGAAAGCAGAAGGGTTCCAGACATGCTTGTGGCAAGGAGGTGATGAGGGAGTTGGAGGAAAAAGGGTTCACCTTTATTGTGACAAAGAGAAAAGGAATGGGCAGAAAAGGAAGACAGAGAAGGAAGATTATGCAAATCAGTAGGAAAAGGGAAATTAATTCCCTTTTGCTTTGTTTTTTTTTCAAGTGGCTCACTGTGTTTTCTCCACAGTTCTGCTTTTACATCAAAAAGCACTTCTGGTGTAAACAGAGCTCAGCCAACAGGCCAAGTGCACTTTGTATTTGTGCATGTGGAAAAGGCTTTCTAGGCTAAACCTTGCAAGAACTTACTTACTGAGGCACCAGCCACGATGGGCAAGGTCTGAAGGAGTCTATTCCCAAAATAGTCACCAAACACTACACAAAGCACAGGTATAAAAAGCCACTTTTCATCACAGAACCACATTTCAGTGTGTAGCAGGTAAAGGAGAGGAAACAAATACCAACCATGACGGGGAAAACAAGGCAAAACAAGGAGAAAATCACATAAAGGACTGAGGCAAAAAGTTTTTCAACCATGTCTGCTCCACACATTATTCACAGGGTGGGAGAACTGGGCCATTCTTTTGCCTACAAATATATGTATCAGGCTTTGTCTATGTAATCAGCCAGGGTGTGACACACAGCCAAAGACACTGGGTGCAGAGCTGCCTCAGGGTTGTGCCTCCAGCCCAGGAGAGCTGGAACAGCTTTGCCCTCTGCTGGTCAGAGCTCCTGTGGGGTCACCACAAGGTACCTCAGCCCGGCCCAGGCAGGACCTACTGTTCCATGGGCACCCCTTTTCCCTTTCCCCCTCCTCTCCCATTTGTTTTCTCCCTCGGGCGTTTGTTTGGGTCCACTCAGAATGACACAAGAACACCAGTGACTAGGCACTGTTTGTCCAGCACAAATCCAGTCACCTTGGCAACAGGAAGCAAAGCATTCCCAGATCCCCCTGCCTTCCTTTTCCCTCGGTTTTGCAGGGATGAATAGGAGAGCTGGGCTGGCTCTGCTGAGAGCTAACAACAACTTGTGGGCTGCCAAGTCACTGGAGAATTGGCAACTTCCTTGCACCCTCCACAGCAACATCATCGCTTGTAGGTGAGGTAACTGCATTGCTCTCTCACTCAGCCACATCTCAAAGTCACCCAAGCATCCCTTATCTAATTATTTTGCCAGCACTGTGCAGCATTATTCCCATGATTTAATCCTGCCTGAGATCATTAGGCACTATGGGACTGTTAAGTAAGCAATTATGACACTGACCTGTGTTTTTGGGGGGACCTGGGCAGGGAAATGTCTTTGTCATCTACCAGAGGGTAATTTGCTAAGCTGATTTAGAGCCTCTCTATAAAAAAAAAGTAATTTGCTTACCTGTTGCCTTTCAAGGATGCTTTAAAGTCTGATTTAAACTAGGACATGAAGTACATCTTAAGGAAAAAAAAAATCAAACACACAAAACACCAATATCAGTTGTATAAGGTAAACCAGGCAATGTTAAATCACAAACTCAGTACCAGTATCGTATGTGATCTCTGCCCCCCCCCCCCCCCGAATTTTTGCTTCCTCCAGGGGACAGTAAGATGAGGACAGTCCAACTTAAACATTAAGACAAGGTGCAAAATCAGATCTAAGAAGGACTTTCTACACTGCAGGGACAAGTAGAAAGGGCAATGGGGTTAGCAGCACCATGCTGTGAGCCACCAGCTACTGAAATCTGCAGGTCCAGTAGTCCTGGAGTATCAGGAGTGTGGACGTTCCACTAAAACCAGTCCACACAGAGTCTGCAGCTCGTGGAAGAGAGGTAAAAATATGAGTGCTAAAAATAATCTCATATTTAGCTCTGTGCTGGGTCAGGAAGAGCAGGATCAATGCTGGTTCTGCTCCAGGCAGATCTGTGTGGAACGATGTTCTCTCAAAACACTCAGGGCAGACACAAACATCAGCAGAAACAAATGAGCATGCCAAGGTTGTGAATTCCTATAATAAAATGTATTTCTTGGGGGGGGGGGGGGGAAGCATAAAAGGAAAAGGCACTCTTAGAAGTTCCTAGAGGTCAAATACAAAGTACCTTCAGGGATGCAACTCTTGGGATGGTAGAACTCAACAGCTAAACTCTTTCTTCTTAGCAGATGTCAACAGAGAGAGAGATAACAGCAGCAGAAAATAACTGTTACGCACATTCATGACAAAAAACCCCCAAACATATATAAACCACTCTGGCATACTTGAGAATCCATCTAGGCCATCCTGTCCATTCCTGACTTCTGAATTCAGTGGCAAAAATCTGTTACTAACTTCTTCAGGAATCACTAACACCACTGCTGAAGCAGATTGCTGCACTGATATGGAAAAGAAGGAAAAGAAAACTGATGTTTATGTGTAAAGAGTTAACCTGTGTAAATACGGAAAAGGGCAGAAAGGTGATTTCTGTGTTCAAATCAGGAACTATTAATAACGGAGCCAAACTCCTGCATTTAAGCTTCTGCAATTCTGTTCCACTCTGCACCAGACATAAAATGAATCATTTATGGCCTGAATCATTTATAATGTGGATATACTTTGGACTGAAATGAATTTCAGCAGCAAAATCCCAGACATCTTACCCAGAGTTGGCTGTTGGGTTTATTTTTTCCCCTTCATCACAGACATGGAAAAAGGAATCTGTCTTGCAGGCAAGAAAGGTAATAGGTCTATTGGATCAGATGCCTAAAGACATTCATTGATCAATTCTTTTCAGTGTTAGGTATGAAAACTGCTCTCTATTGTGCTATCAGATAACTCACCTAAAATGAGAGTCAAAGATTTAATAATAAGGGATGAAAAATGCTGCAATTGGGCTGAACATCCAAATACTGAAGTCCCCAAAACAGCACCTCAGCCTTCCCCCCTTTCCCCTGCTCTCCTCTGGGAGCAATCATCCACACACAATTTCCAGGAACCATTAACAAGCTCTTCCCCTGCAGCCCCGAGAGTTTGTGCCTTATCTTGCACTTTTCCCCTCTGTATTCCTGTTATCTTCGATCTGATCACTGCTATTCCCCCTTCATGGAGCTATGCTAATCCTTCCCATTCCCTCCCTTCCCTCCAGGCGCCTTAGTCATTCACAAGTACAACTTCGGATACAATTCCTGACTTAGCTTTAGGTTATTTTGTTGCTTTTGCGTTGAAATATTGTCAGTCTACAATGACATCCTTTAAATCCATTGAAATCATCATCTTAACTTGATCACTTCTCTGCAAGCGAGAACTACTCCTGGAGCTAAGTGCAACCACATGTACCAAGGCAAGAGGTTCTTATTCCTTCCTCTGAAGATTCTTCTAAAAGAAAACAAGTCTAAATTCAATTTAAAGTGTAATTTATACAGGTAAATTTTATCCCAGACTCACATTTCCTGTCAGCCTTAGCCACTTGAAATCACATGAAAGATTATTCTCCTGCATTTTGGAACAGCTGGATGGAGCAAAGAGAGGCCTAGAGTGATGTATGTAGCATTACCCACTTTTATTATTCACAGTGTCATCAAGAAAATGGAAGAATTAGAGAGGAACAAGTCAAATATTTTCTCAAGCATTTTATTTTAGAACCTAGTGTATAAAACTTCAACATACAAAAGAAAAAACAACCCAAAACCAAACAAAATAACAGAACCAAAAAAACCCCCCAAAAAACCCAAACCAGAAGTGAACTAAAGCAACATCTCATAATACACATGTTCCAGAAAGCTTTACCTAAAGGCTCAGAAGCAGTAAAACATTCAGCCTAGTTAAAAATGGGGGTCAGAACCATCTTCATAAGTTGCAGTCTGCAGAGTTATGGCTCCAAGGGCCTGGGTTGGTTTGCTGTAAGCAGTGGTGCTTGTGGGGCTGGTTTTGGTTGGTTTTAAATACCTACAGTTCACTTCCAACATCAGTCCTGGTTAGTTATCATCAGTGAAGCGAATGTGTCTGCTGGTTTGTTGGGTCTTTTCAAGTCTTATCCTCTCAGCTTTAGCAATCAGCTGCAAACAGGGAAAATATTGGGGAGAATTAGAGGAAAACTCTGTTGGTCTTTATCTTATAATCATGAAGATATTATTCAGATCTACCAAACTTCCTAAGAAAAAGCTTACCTTTGAACACTTGAGCTAACCTGGACATCTCTCAAAAATAAATATAATTTCAGCATTGCTTCAGAACTGTATCTTTTATTCCATCCCTTCTTCCTCCCAACATGGCTGAACAGAAAAAAACCCCAATTTCAAACCCCTAAAACACAGTCTCATACAGTCAATTAAAGAATTCTACCCTTGTATTGGATTCATTTTGTTACTGATGTAGGAAAAACAAGGTTAGACCACACACACACAAAAAAAAAGTGGTTTAGGGATATTGTGGCATTTTAAAAAGGAAAAGATCTCCACACACTCAGCACACCACACAGAAACCCACACAGCAGACACAAACCCCACACAAGAAGAAATACAAACCCACAGAAAAACCACACACAGGAATTAAAAAAACCTCACAGAAACAGCACACAGGAACATATACAAATACACAAACCCACTGAAAACATACACAAACCCCACAGAAACAAACAAAAAAAAACCCCAAAACCCAAACTACACAAGAACAAGCACAAAAATCCACACAAGAACACACACAAAAGCTACAGAAACCACAAAAGCCCCACAAACTCATACAAACCCACAAATAACCCACAAGAACCCCCAAATCACCATAGTAATAAACACATACACGAAGCACACAGTGCCACAGGGACACACAAAAAGGCACATGGAGGAACCACACAAGCCAACACATGAACACACCTAAAGGTACATACAGAACCCACAGAATTCACCCGAAGGCACATACCAAGCTCACAAAACCCACCAAACCCCACACTCAAAGGCTCGTACAAGACCCAGAAAACCCACCACAAGAATACACAGAAACACACACATACAGCAGCCACAAACCACCACAGGAACCACAAACCAACAGAAGAAACCACAGAAAAATGCCCTCACACACACACCACACAAAACCCCACACTAAAACACAGACAAAACCCTAACACACATACAAAACCCACACCAAAACCCAACCAACCAAAACCCAAATGCAAGGAAGGGGCCAGGCTGCCTAGTGGGAATGAAAAGGGACACTTGTTCACTGATCAATCCAGTAAAGTTTGCTAGATTTGAACAATCTGACCAATAAACCAACTTATTTACTACTTCTGCACATGACTGTGGTGGCTGTGTCCTGCAGACAGCACATCCTGCCCTTCCACAGCATGGCAGGACACGGCTCCAGCTGCACTGGCTGTGGCATTCAGCACTTCAGACCTGCTCAACCACTTTCCAGCAGTAAAAAAAAAAATCTAAAGATGTAACCAAGAGTAACTTTTACTCTCTGGGATCTAAAAGAAGTCGACTTAGAAGAGTTCAGTGCCAAGGGGAAGTGAGGAGTGCAATGGTTTACTCCAACATATGGGATGGGAAGGACAAACAGAGGAAGGGAAGCTCCAAGACATGAAGAGCTCAGTGAGTGTTTCTGTATCAGCACCTCAGAATTTGCAAGAGGCCTCAAAGATTCCCATTTCCAGCTTCTCAGTCCATATTGGATTAGTACCTAAGTACAAGCACACCACTACTCATGTCTCCAACCAGATATCCAGCCCTTCCATGGACACCAACAGCACAGAACCAGGGAAAGTGCTTGTGCTCTGCAGTGGGACCACAGCCAGGGAAGGGCCCAGAGCAAGGACACAGCCCCCAGCACCACCACAAGGGACCAGTGTGGGCTGTGCCCAGGCATTCCCATTATCCTCCTACCCCACATATTCTGTCAATTATTCCACCCTTTCTCAAACACCCAGTTCTCACTTCCTCACCAAATACCTTTCACTTCTACCACCCCTCCCACCCTCTGGAACTTCCTCCTTCCCTCCGTGAAAGGAGGATACGAGGTGCAAACAGCTTCTCCCCCCAGGAGACAAGGATCCAAGTGGGAAACTGCAGGCACTCACGCCTTGGCTTTGGGAATGGGAGACTCCAATCAGTCTGGAGTTTAAGGTCACAGACTGATGAATTGGTTCAGGTTTGAATAACCTGGCACTGCCCTAAAAAGCAGTTCTGGCAGGAAGGTTTTCCAGCCCTATCAGTAAATCACTGAGGTGGTTTTATCAGGAGCTGAAGGACAGACAAAGGAGAAGATGGATTTGGAGGGGTGACAATGTACGACCAGCCCTGGGGGAAGCCTGACATTGAACAACTTAATCACTCCAAAGGATGGCCACAACTTAATCACAATTTCTGGGGAACCTTGGGATAACCTGTCTCTTTTGGATATAGAGTTTATTATAGGAACTATGCCAGAGAAATAAAATCTCTTCCACATGCTTTTGGTTTTGGGGGTGATTTTTGCTCCATTAACCTGCTGAGGCAACCCTTAATCCTTACCCTGGCCTGTCACAGGAAAGACAACTTGGAGTTTTTTACCTAACAGCTGGAAAAGAGGCAACTTAAACTCCCTAAAGTTGCACCCAGAAGCATCTCTGTGCTGCCCGTGCGGAGATGCAACTTGTGCATTTCCACACTAATGGAAAGTATAAGATGCTGTCTTAATTCCAAGCATAAAGCAGCTAACAGGCAAATGCTTCTCTTCGAAGAGAGGCCTTGTAAGGGATCTGAAAACCTTTTGAACACAACAGATCTTTACAAGATGCACTAATGGAATATTTTACTGTACATGTTTAATTATGAATAATTTTATAACTTTTTTCTTCCTCTTATTGCGACCTTCAGAAGAAATCACCTTGTGAGTACTCAGGAAGAATTCTCCAAGATTAAAATATGAATGGATAAAGAAAGAAACACTTATTTTTGATTATCCATCTCTAATTCGGAAATACAGCCTGGCAGAAAGCAAGGAAAGGGTTAAGAGCCGCTGACTGCAGCGACACATTCCTGTCTTGATGCTTTGCTCAACAGCTTTAGCATTTAAATAGCATTCCCTGAGCTTTGAAGTTCACACCTCCAGGAGTTCCAAGGTGATGGGCAGGGGGGAGGAGCAGGAGTTGGCATCCCTGCTGCTGCCATTGTTAGGCACAACCGAGACAGTTTGTATTTGCAAGGCTCGATGAGGTACATTACTGCCCAATTTAGCCCGGGTTGGTCAACAAGTAACTTCAAAAGATGAGGAACAGCAAGTTGAGAGCAAAGGCTCCTATACAGTCCAAATTAAAAGTCCAAGGTGCCACTGGTTTAAAGAAGTTAAAGTACACGAAAAAAGGGAATAACTGGCAGCAAGGAGTAAAATGCTTTAAAGCTGCACAGTTTTCACATTCCCTTTTTGCTCATATTAAAGAGTAATGGCTCAAGTCAACGCCACGTTTAGGCTTTTAAGAAAATTAAAGCAATTTGGGCAATTTTTGATGTACAACTTTGCTTAAGAGAACTCGTTTGTCTCCAGGATCTCTGAAAGAATCTTCAGACAAACAGGATAAGACATGCAAAATCTGCCTTGGACAAGAGGAGGTTTTGACCTGCACAACTACTGTTCCTTTAGCTCAATGAAATCGTTATTTTCAGTTACCTATGTAAAAACAAGAAATTTTTCGCTGTTTTGTGCATCACTGGAGCATTCAGGACACAAAGAGTCTCCAAAGGCAGCAGCAAATCATTCAGGTCAGATGATTGTGAGGTTTTGCAAGCCACAGCAGAAAGGTTGGGGGCAAAGCCAACTCAGAACCTTATCTGCAGTGTGCTTGTGTGTGTGAAGTCAACTGGCCATAAAACCTCTAGAGACACTCCTTGGCTCCTCTCTGCTAGGTCAGGGATCTGACAGGCTTCCTCAAGGAATCCTTCATGCCCCGAAGGGTCTTCTGGGGCAGGAGTGGAGGCTGGAGCCTGCAGGTTCATTGCAACACTCTCTCCATACTGTGGCCTGACAGGATCATCAAGGTCAAGGCTGGACAAGCTCAGTTTGGATGTGGAATCTGTACAGCTAGGGATGCTCCCAGCAGCATTCAGCTTTGGCTGGAGCAGAGCACAGTCACAGTAGTGCACACTCTTGACTACAGTGGGAACACACCAGTATTCAGTAGATAGTGAGGAAAATTAGATTTATTCTCAAGAAAAGCATATTTTTTGGGATAAAATTAAGGAATTAAGAATATAGAACTAGACTTATTACACGAGGTCAAATGAAGACTACTTAACTTTTTAATGAGCTCACCCAGACAGGGTCTGAAAGGAAATGCAGCTTACAAATTAACTTCAGGCTTTTAGTCAAGAACTTCACTTTCCCGGATTGTCTTCATAAAGACCAACCTTGCACTTTTCAACTGGTCCAGGACAACCACATTTTCTCCACTTTGTAGCTGTAAAACCCTTCTGCAAAGCCAGCAGAAAGTGATTTACCAGGATTAAATACAGAGCTAAACACTAAAGTGTCAAAACCCATGGACCTACACAGAAATAGAGCCATGTTTTCACGGCTGGACAGGAATTAACTGGATTTGCCATTACCTTCTCAGTGCCTCTCTTCTTTTCTCTGGGCTGGTTGAGCTTAGCTTGTCTGTCTACTAAAATCTTCTGCCAGTAACGTTGTTCGTTGTCACCTTGAGGGGAAAATGGAACATTGAGGCACATGAACACAAGTTGTACAGACAAGTAGATGCAGTGTGAGGATGTTCTGATGAGGAGGAATCTTTTCCAATAGAAACCCCACAAGCTTTTCCCCATCAGTATTAAATTCCCCAGTGACAGAAGTCATACAACGTTGCACTCTGCAGAAGGAGCTCAAGTTCCACCTCAGCACTCAGAGACCCTAAGATTCACTGATTTACTCAACCTCTGACTCATTTTCAACAACTACCAAACAGGAAAAAAAATCATTACTCTAAGAGCAACTGAGATTGTTTTGTTTCATCAAAACCTCTGTCTGGGGACGCCAGGGGCCCTCAGGAACACTTGAACATGGGCTGCTCTTGCAGCAGTTTGCCACTGTTTGCTCTGGTTTGTGATGTAACTGTCATGATGGGAATCATGTTGCACAGTCTCATCGTTGATCTTTAGCTAGAGGGAAGTTTCTGAGTGATCTTGGAAAATATTCCTGAAAAAATTAACACCCAAACACAATCACAGACACTTAGTGTCTTGCCACGTGAAAAGCTGAAGCTGTTTAGTCAAAGTCAAATCCTGAGGAGAAAAATATTACTGGGAAAGCTTTAAGCCCTTCAGTAAGGAGCATTAAAGATCCTTATTCTTCTTCTGTCTCACCTACCACCATCAGAAATCTTTACACTGAGTCACTTGTGCCTTCCTGGGAAGCTTTTCCATTCTCATTTCTATGAGCCAGTTGGGAAAAAATAAATCTTAAGACTATGAATGGAATGCTCCTACAGTGTACTACTTCTAATCTACTCCAGCACTCTTTCATGTAAGGATACAAAATCGGGGACAAACACACACAGAGCACACACAACTGTAAAATGCCAAGTTGGAAGGTGTTTCTGCATCTCTGGAACACATTGGAGACAAATCCATCTCCAAATGACATTAGCAGCATTCACTGAGTCTCAAACTGTAATTAACTTGGGTATTATCATGAAGGTTAATGCTCCCATTAGAGCTTTTCCTTCTGCAGCCCTTAATTGATGTTTTGGGGAGCTTACAACCCTGCAAACATGTAACTGAGCCCTGTGTGGGGATCTGTGCAGGCCTGGGGTAAAATGTTTAAATAGACACAAGAGAACCTCATCTGGATTATTTTACCTGTTATTTTTTTTTGCACATTTAGAATTTTCAGTGCTTGTCTGGAATTTAGAAGTTCCATAAATACACTAACTTTGAGAGATTTCCCCTTTTTTTCTACCCCTTGATTCCATAAGGAGGTTTCTCTGCACTTGAAAACTAACACAAGTTTAATACAAGATAGGAAATAATTGCATAAAGAAATGACACACATGAAAATGAAGTTCCAAAGTAGAAACAGGAATCTTTTTTGTGTGTGTAAACACAATTGAACAAAAAGGCTTAGTGTGGCCTAAGCTACTCAACTTCCTGAAAAATAAAAATGACTTAGAAGGCAAGTGCTAAACCCAAGCCAAAAGCATCCATGCTGTTAGATCCTTATCCTGTTGTTTCACACCTCAGGATTTAACTCTTCCTTGAAAATTCTTTGGCATCATCAGAATGTAATATATTCATACAGCTGAAATGTGAATCAAGTTCTATAGTTCTGGAAGAAGTCTATAGCCACTGGAAGGAAATAAATTTTAAAAGAACAGAATTAAGTTGATAACGAAGCAAAAATCACAATTTTGCTCTAACAGAGGCACAAAACCCTTCAGAGTTTTAGCAATTTCACCGTAACTGCAAGATAAGAAGACTCACAGGAAAAAAAATGGACTTTCCCCCAAGATACCTAAATATATCCCTGAGTGCATCATGTGAAATGATCTTTTTCACAGTACTTAAGTCTTCTGCTGTACTTTCAATAAAAAAGAAAAAGCCTTACCAGTAAGAATTTCGAATTTCCAGTTGTTTTTGATCTGAATTTCTTTGTATGATCTCATGACCAGCTGTGCAGCCTCAGGAGTCTTGAATCGGACGTGACACTCCGTGTCTCCCTCCAGCATGTCCACATAAGCCACCTCAGCCAGCACTGCCAGAGCATCCTGTCAGAGCAAGAGAGACAACAGACCATAAATCACAACGAAAAACACACACAGAGTGCCTTTTGGACCCTTGCATTTGGAGGTCACTAACATTTTCAAGAAGGTCATGAAGTAGGAGGCACTGACTCAACGTGATGGTTTAATCCATCAATCTCTTGTCAAAGAGTTCTGATTTAATGTGTTTTTGTCAGGAGATTATAAGTGGGTTCTGATTTATGAGCCCACAACATCCACACGTCTCATCCTGCCCTCCAAGAACAACTTAAAGCAGTAATAAAGCAGATACATATGGAAAAACAGTATAATTTTGCTTAATGAGCTAATTGTATCAACAATTTTCCATGTCAACGGATTTCTTTCTGAAATTATGTATGCTCTAACACCAATCAATGCTGGTCCAACAAAGAGGTAACAAACTTCATTCCACACATTAAATACACCCAAAACAGCTCATTTGAGAAATGAATAGCAGGAAAGCAAATCTTTCCATCTTCATCAAGTGACCTCTGCCTGGAAATTTTCCCCGAGAGCTGAAGGAAGAAGAGTCACAAATGCTCTTGCAGATGAAGTACTTGACTTGTAATTCCTGATGCTGGTCCAACAAAGAGGTAACAAACTTCATTCCACACATTAAATACACCCAAAACAGCTCATTTGAGAAATGAATAGCAGGAAAGCAAATCTTTCCATCTTCATCAAGTGACCTCTGCCTGGAAATTTTCCCCGAGAGCTGAAGGAAGAAGAGTCACAAATGCTCTTGCAGATGAAGTACTTGACTTGTAATTCCTGTCCTGCATTCTAGTCAATTTTGTTCACAGCAGGCAGCTGGGTAGGATGCTTCTATTCAGGGATCACACACTGCTTTTAACCCTCCACAACCAAGAACAGGCCTAAACCAAGACCAAAGTCAAGTGACAACACTCTTGGGATCATCTGAGAGCCAAGAGCAGCTACCTGCCAGCCTTATTCTGCTATCCCAAAGTCATGGAAAACTACAACCCAATAGTTCCCTGGAGTTGGCAAATGTTATGATCTCTGAGAAGCACCTTAAGAGCAAAATATGGAAGCAGTGCAGTATAAGACGTGAAAATGATTTGTAACTAGTCTGCCAAGGCTTCTGCAGTGTGTGGAAGGTATTAATCCTGCCACGCATCCAGAAATACAGGTCAGTTCAGGAGGTTTAAGGAAAAAAAGCCCTAGTAGCATTGCTTTGTGGCTGAGAGGTCAGGAACACAGCGAAGCCAGGCCAGGTTGAAGCTCTGCCTTTGACATAGTTACACAACTAATAAGGCCAGAAAACAATAAAGAGTTAGTGTTCTGCTTTTTTAGGAGTAGATCTTCATGTTTAGCTGTGACACCAAGTGAACACAGGAAGGTGTCTCCTGCAGTCCACGGGGCCCTCAGAGCTTACAGGGATAACTACCACCAATACAGTGAGCTGAGCTAAGGCTGAGTAAGTTCAAACTCTACCATCACTTGTTTTCCAGTGAAAGAGTCTCATCTCGCCGAGGTTTAAGCCTCCCACATTTGCAAGCAGCCACTTCCTCAGAATGGCCTCCTCAATTATCAATACAGACTGATAAATCACCTCAGAAATCCCACTTTGAACTACTCCTAACTGGTCAGGAGATTTATTCCAACCTGAGTTAGAGTTGGTTGAATTCTTTCCAGCTGTTCTTCATCCAAAAGTGCAATTTGTGAGACAATGTCCTGTGTCACACACAATGTGAAAATGCCTGTCCTTTCCTTTGGAAAACTTGTAATATTTCCATTTCAAAAGGATGAGGCTAAAACCTGCTATTTTTCCTTGAAATAATATATTTAATGTGGGAAACTTTCATGTCATGACATCACACCAAACTGAGGGTATCCTAAACCTTTTCAAGAGAAATTCTTTAAAGAGAACTTTTTAAAAGAAAAAACAGCATTTGCCATGGGAGAAAAGCGGGTGATGGAACTGACAAGCTCTGCTGCTCCCACTCTCCCTGAAATGGAGTTTTGTAGTTGTAAAAGTCCCACTAAAAGACAAAGAGAACTGGTTTTTCCTGCAGAGAGTATTTCCCTGTCCCCAAATCCGTTTCATGGCAAAAAATCCCAATAAACCTTTATAGATTTCTTACAGTATGAGCGACATATGCAGAACACTGCATCAGTATCCAACTCCCCTTTACAATGGGGAAGCATTACTCATCCTCTAGAGAATTCGTTATTTTGGTCATTATTTTCACCACAAACTTGACATTGCTTGAAGCACACTGAAGCCCTGTTTTCTCTTTGAAAGGTCCTATTTTGCCTCTGTAAAACCTGCCATTAGCAGCTCCTGGGGAAGAATCTGTACACAGCTCCTGGCCAAACAGATAAAATAAATCCCTGGGACTGCGTAAATGCTGTTCCATATTCACACATTTGCGGGGCAGTGAGAGAGGAAAGGCTAACAGCTACCCTGAGGTTACAAAGGCATTACCTTGATCTGCTTCCTGCCCGGCAGGGGCTCAGTGCTAATGATCTTCACAATTACTCCGCTGACAAACTGAGGCCCCATTGTGTTGGCCTTGGCAGGAGGGGCACAGTCTTCAGCTACTCGAGTCAAAAACAAGGGAGAAAACCGGAAGGAAAATGAATTTTTCACATTTATCAGGTTGAGAAACTGAAAATGTTATGAAAGCACATCAGGAAGATGATGTAAACAAGCTTCAAATATTATTACTGTGGGTTAAGTTGTTTTCTTCTTTTTAAGCCAAGGATCAAGACACCACAGGTTAAAGTAAATTTGGGCACAACAGAAAGAAAAAAGCTTCAAGACAAAAGTCTTAGAGCGCTTTTTAGAGGGTTTTCTTAGAAAAAAAACCCCAATTCCATATCTGAAAAAAAGTAGAAACTTCACTATGAAATTTAACATAATATGACTATGAAATTTAACTAAACATAATTACAAAGCTCCTTTTCACCGGTTGCAAACTGGGTTTTACTGCCCTTGGAGAACTTGTGTTGTCAATCACTGCAGGTAGAGTTAAGCCTAAGCAAATCAGGTCCGAGCTACACCATTAAAATCCTGATTTACCTCTCCTTAAGAATTACAGTTAACCACAAAAAAAATCCTTAAGCCTGAGAAGAGCTACTGGCATGTGCTGAAATTATTACTTGTTTCAGCCTTCATGAAACTCCTTAGTCCTAAATCTATTTAAATATGGAGGATTTGCTTCTCATACCTAACATTCAGAGACAACACCAACACTTTACAATGTTTAGAATGTTTCTGCAAGATCAGGGCCGTGCATCCCTTCTGGGTACTAGAATCATGCAGAAACCAAGGCAAACCCCAGGATTACTTCTGTCATTCTCATGTTTCTGCACACAAGATTCTGTTTCCATCTCACCCATAGACTCAGGTTTGATCTGAGACATCGTTTTCTTCAAGGAGGCCATGCTGGCTTTCTGCAGGGCCAAATATTCCTGCTTCAAATCCATCCATTCCGTCCTGAAAGCAGCAACAAAAGCACGAGAGGTTAGTTTTAAACAAGAAAATAATGTTTAGGAACTTAACAAGACAAAAGAGTTGACAAACAGCTTGAGGAGGACGTGGTGAGCAGTGCAGATCATTCTTCCATTAGAGATTTTCCTGCATTTTGGTCAAACGAAAACTTATCCTATCTGCACGTTATTAGTTTGCTTTGAAACTTAACATCAACCTATAAATCAAAGATGTGAGTTCCAAATTTGTTTTGCATATTCAGCACACGGAAGAGATTAGTAAAGTATTTTGACAGAGCACAAATTCAGAGTTAGCTCACTGACCTTGTGTCACTATATGAAGAATCTCTCTTTTTCCACAAAAATCACTGATGAAAAATCAACAACTGGTTAAACCCACCAAAACTCTCCTGAGATAAGGACATTCCTCACTATTCAAATGCATTTTGGTTCCAAAATCTCCCCCATGGCAGGGACTTATGTATTTACATCCATTTAGCATGGAGATGTCTCTGCAAACAGCCCCAGCTTTGCTCCAGAGCTACACAATGCCCACGGTGCCACAGTGAGAACGACTCATTGTTCCCCTAATCTGTGCTATCAAACGAGCTGATAGAGGGTTTTTCAAGAGGAGGATATCTTGTGGTAATGGTTTTAGCTGTTAACATTGACAACTGTGGACTTCAAAAAAAAAACAGTGGGAAGGACTCACCCAGGATCATACCTGCTCAGCGCAGCAAAGGCATTGAAATGACAAAAGAGCCACGAAATGGTTCTTGGGAGATAAAACGGCCACACCAGCCCAGGGCAAGGCCTGGTATAAATATAAGCTCAAGGAGGGAGTTATTACCTTGACTCGCAGCGAGAGGACACCATGGGCAATGAGTCGGGTACGTATTTCCAATGCTTATACTCTTATATTTTTATGACTACTTTTGCTACAGCTGACTAAAACTTAACTATTTAAAACTCTGTTTGATGCAGTTTGCTCACAATTTCGGTGAAGAGGACAAGCACCAGCAATAACTTTTGGGTTTTTTTTCCTCCTGGACCCCTTTTACTTTAACATGGAGGTGCTTTCTGTGATATACAAAAAGTAAGTGCTTCCATGTTTTAGTAGAGGTGAATCCTGATCACAATCCTGAAGCAACACCCGGAATTTTCCTTGGGTTTTTGTCTACACTTGGGAAGAATTTTAGATCCTGGAAAAGCAAATGGAAGAATTTTTGATGTGATCAAAACTTCTAAAAGAACTAAAGTGATTTAAGTGATTTTTTAACTTTCAAGGACTCCCTTTGCTTTAACATGGAGGTACGTGCTGCCTAAAAAAGTAAGTGCTTCCATGTTTCAGTGGTGGTGGATCCTAATATTCCAAGGCTTCTTACAGCAATGTAACTGCTGTATCACTGCATTATCAGAACTATGTATGTGCTTTGTGTGGGTTACTATTTCTTCACAGAAGGACCCCCACGACTTAAATGTGGATGTACTTGCTTTGCTCCTCAATAGTAAGTGCTTCCATGTTTTAGTGGTGGTGTATCCTTTCTCCCAACAACTCTCTTGCCTCAAAACAACCCCAAAATGGCATTTCTATAGAAAACACAACGTTGCAGCACAAGATGGGAAGGACCCCCTCGACTTTAACATGGGAGGTACTTGCTGGATGCCTCAAAAGTAAGTGCTTCCATGTTTTAGTTGTGGTGACTCCTGTGAGCCCAACAGTTTGGACTAAACTCTACATCAGGAAGACTTGGGAACTCTGCTAAGTGAACTCTTTTGGCTGCAGGCTAATACTGTTGCTAATATGCAACTCTGTTGTATAGAAAGTGGAATTGCACTTTAGCAATGGTGATGGACTGTCAGATACAAGACTCATTCCAAAGGCTGGAAAATGTTTTGACTGAAATAAATTTTGTGATTCTTCAGCAATAAAATAAAGGATGCAAAATGTGAAAATTTCCTGTATCCGACTCTTAAACACTCAACACGTGGTACAACGGGCAAAGTGAATGTGAACCCTATGAATTCATTCCATAATTTGTCAATAAATCCCTGACTACCCACCCCCATAAATGGAAGGACAGACATGCAAAAATTTGGATTTTGCTACCCCTTGGTCTCAGCATATAAAATTATTTAACCTACTTGGAGAGTACTCTGAGTGGAATGACTTCTTCTCCCATTTTGTGCCTTTCTTTGTGCTTCTTCTTGTGTTTCCTTTTGGCTTTGGAAAGGGATGTGTCTTTCTTGTCTTTGTCTTCTACAGCAGAAACTTCTACCAATTCCACAAGAAATAAACACAAGTTAAAAGATGAATCAATAAAATGACACTTGGCACTTAACCATTTGCAGCCATTGAGTTTATACTCTTTCTTGTCACTAAATGTGATTCCAATGTAGGTTTTCTTATCTCCTGTAAAAACCTGGGATCATCTGATTTTCCCCTTTGTATTATAATCACCCTTATCTAGGTCCCTCTGCTGTCTCCCTTTGCTCTGTGAACCCACACTTCACTCAGCTTCTATTGGTATCAACTTCTTTTACTTTTGATTATATTTACCTTTGGTGTGTTGCAAGTTCTATTTTTCCAAGCAGCTCCTTGGTCTCCTGACCCTTGGTTTAAATTTAACCAAGGGGAATAAATACCACATTCCTAAGCTGGCCTAGTGCCCCCCCCCACTACATCCACCACCTATGAGAGAAATCTGCCACGTCATTCGCGTGTATGAACCATGACACTAAAACCAGATGCAACCAACTTTACCATTGGAATCTTTTATCGGAGCTTCTGTTGTTTCTTCTTTCACAGGATCAGCTTCCTCCTTTTCAACAGTTTTCTTGACCTTTCGAGGTGCTGTCTCCCCATCTCCTGACCTGGCTCTTTTTCTCTTCCCTGGCCTGCTTTCCAGGCTCACCTCGGAGCTTTCTGTCCTGTCCCATTTCCTCTTCTCCTTCTTTGAGGGCTGCCTGGGAGCCTCAGGTCCCTCCATTTCAGAGCACTCTGATGGAGTCCTGTGCCTTTTGGACTTGGGTGCTGGCTCTGTGCTGGTAGTGTTGGTGTTCGATTCCTTTGGCTCTGAAGCTGCCTGGGCATTGCTTTCCTTCTTCATTTTGGATTTCTTTTTTTTCTTCTTTTTCTTCTCTTCTGTATTAAAAAGCACAACATTTAAAACTGCCCATGATGAAACACTAGGTGAACTAACCTAAGTGAAACCACATGTCAAGACTGAAAGGTGCCTGAAGAGTGGGAAATTGTATTGCAACACAAAAACAAGGCAAAGTGTTTCAGTAATTAAGTTGCATCATAACCCTGTGATGTTGCTTTGGAAGTTACTACATGGGACTTGCTTTTTCTCAAGTAATTCTGAGTCATGCAAAGATGCTTTAAGTTTATTCCTCTGCTCATATAGGAGATTCCAAAGAGGAAGAGAGTCAAAAATCCTGTTTCTACAGTTCCACAAGGTTTGTTCTGAAATATATCAGATAATCACAAACTCTTAATTGTAATTTTGCTCTTATTTCTGTACCTTTATCTTCAATACTGAATATTTTTAGAGCAATTCATCAAATTTGTCTTGTGCTTAGATAAACTAATGATGGATAATGATGTCCAGTCTAAAAGCTGCTCCGGCAGCCTAACAGGGGCAACAGAAGAACGAAGTAGTTAAGTTCCTGATCAAGCAGGGAAAACAAAAATGGAGAAGTGAACTGGATTTTAACATAAAAAAAGCAGAAATTAATTACATTTTGGCCCTGATACAGCTTAAGGTTGACAGAGGTTCTTGATTCCAATCACTTACCTACTACAGTGCTGTTAGTTGAGTTCAGTGTAGGAACAGGTTTGTTCTTTACAGTTTTGGGGAACATCCCAGGTTTCCTCGGGGCTTCTTCTGGGGGGTTATTCAAGAACTGAAAAGGAAAATTAAAGCCACAAACACTTAGTTATTTTTATTAAGCAATTATAAAAAGAAAAGTATTATTACCTTTTAAAGAATCTCTGTCCAAGTTATAGCCAAGAGTCCTAATCACATTTCAACACATAAATCACAGTTAAACCCAGAAAATTAGATATAATCAAGTTTGGATGATGAAACTGAATGAGGAAGTCAAATAGCTATTTTACTGTTCCACAGAGATCTCTAGCTGTGTTAAAGGTGTCAAGAGTGACCAAGTTATTCCCCCAAAATATCTGTTATAGTTCTACAGAGTCTCAAAGTTGTGAACAGAACTAAAGTTTAAAGAACAGTGGAACTGACTGCAGGTCTGGGGGTAGGAGACTGGAACATAAGTCCTGCTAAGTGATGGTTTTAACTGACACTTGAGGATTTTCCCCAAGATTCAGCAGGTGAACTAACACTAGGAGCAATGTGAGCACCAGCACTCACCTCAATAGCTTTCTCTGCTTGCTCTTTAGTTTCAAACTCCACGAAAGCAAAGCCCTTGGGATCCCCTGTGCTCCTGTACCTGGGGATACTGACATATACCACGTTGCCACACTTCCCAAACACACGCTCGATCCAGCTGTGGTTCACATTCTTGGGAAGCAGCTCCTGAAAGAGAAAGAAGATGGAAGTTATGTGTGACAACAAGAAGTTTATTTAATCAGTAATTACTCTCGTTGAGAGGTTATAATGCTCAGGTGGTAAAAAGAGTGATCTGAGAAGAGATCCCTAATCATTCACAGACCTATAACACATATTACATATTTAATTTCGATAGATACCTTCTTCCTGTGACAGATCCCAAGACTTTAGCTGCAGCTGCATCTTCGCAACATGAAATATTTTGGGCAATTGGAGCAAACCTAAGTGTGCAATGTCTCAAACTAACCACTGCAAGGCACAAGGAATTTCTGATTTATCTTTTCTGCTATCACAGAAAGAATTCCTGTAGGTCAGGGCAGAGTCCATGCTGAGGAATTCCGGCTGGGAGCTGACATTTCCCAGTTAGCCCTCACAGCCTAGTTGATCAGATTCAGAGACTTTCAGATGACAAAACTGTCTCAATTCTACTCCTCTGAAGTCCTTAGTACAGCAACACCTTCTAGCAGCTTGCAGCCATCACCTCTCAGTTGCTCCATACTCCACTCCCCAACAAAAGGGAAATCCTGTCATTCCAATCTCTAACTAGACCCACCTGAACACTTCAAACCTCACTCTCAAATTCAGGCCCAAACAACAACACAGTGTTAGCAATACCTGTTTTTATTTGCTGCACTAAAACGTTTTCCTAGCAGGGAAATACTTATCACATTCAGAGAGAAAACTATTTTTTCCATGAACTTTGTCTAAGAAACATTTCTTTTGTCAAAGAAGGAATGATTAGAGCAATCCAGATAGTCCCTTATCCGGATGGGCTGAATTTTGGCCAGGATTACTGTGGATCTTCACCACAGAAACCTTGGTGCCTGCTGGAAATTACTAACTCAGCTGCTAACAGCTACAGGTATAGATCCAAACTGACATGAGTCATGAAAAGCTTTATTCAGACACAAAGGGAATTCCACACTGGCTCCAAACTGAGTAAAACTCCCCCAGGATTGAAGTATGCAACAGCTCAGCCAACAGATCTCTTCCTAAGCTACCACTCCAGAGGCTCAGCAAGGTGTCACTCAGAATGCCATGGTGAGAAGCAGCTTTTTCCCATCAGCACAAACTATTTTCATTTAAACTGAGGAATTACTCCAGTACCAACATCGCCACAGGACAGTGTGCTATTAGGAGGAGTGGTCTTAAAGCCTCCTAAAAATCAGAGTAGTTCATTCAGGCCCATTCTGCCTTTACAAGAATGAAGTTTGAGTGTTACAAAACCAGAGGCACTTGCAGTAACAAATTTTTCAAACAGACTGTACTTTTAAATTAGCTCTGATCAACTTGCAAACTCAGCTAGATCTTCTATCACAAAACTAATGAAGTCGTTATTATTACACAGCTTTGAGTATGTTAATGTAATTTTGGTACCAGTGTTGCTTCTCTAATGGCATTAACTAGAAAGCTCAGAGAACACAGCAACAGCTAAATGAAATTGCACCTTTTCTTACCAGCAGTTTGCTCAGCATTTATGGCCCAAGAAATCAGTGCATCAAGCTAACCCCTTCCTTGCCACAGCCACTTTCAGTCCTTGCTCACATCCTTTGCTTAATTCCTTTCCTCTCTCTATGCTGCCCAAGCAGCAGCAGCAGCCACTGCTCAGTCAGCCAGAATATTGATGCACAGATATTTGCCCTCTTAAAACATGAACTGCAAGGAAGTTGGTAAGTTTTCCTAGCTGGAACTAAGGATCCTGCCAGCCCTGAGGCTCACACGAGGCCTTACCACATAGACAGTTCGACTATCCACGTCCATCGGGCGCTCACCCAGCGGTTGGCGTCTCCTGATCCTGGTTCCTTCCAAGTCCAGCTAAGAATAAGGAGAAATAAGAGTTTTCCATGAGGTTATTGCCCACTTCAGCACATCTATCACTATTTTCCCAGCAAACTCAGAGCAGTGAGATGGTCAATACCTCTACAACAGATGAGCTTTTCACAGCTCGAGCTATCAGCTTCCCATCAGTAGTGAGCTTCTTCATCTTGTTGAAGGAAACAAGCAGTGAAATGTCAACATCTAGGGAGAAAAACAAGTGAAAATACCAAATCAGTGTTCTAATCTGACATTAAAACTCCAATAAGCATTGCTTTAAAACCATCTGGATGCTATGCAGCCAAATATCCACAGAACATTTTTACCACGGAAACTCAATGACACCTATATTTCATTTTCCTTATCAAAGGCATTTTGTCATTCTCCCTCCCCACTGATAACCATTGTCCTGGAAAAGAAAGGAAGCCAAACCTCCTTTCTGATGCAGTTTGACAACATAAACCCCATTTGCATTGAAAACATGCCTCTCCAGCAAGCACCTATGGGGCGTTTAGCTCAGTGCTGCCAACACAAAGAGCTGGCAACGAGTCTTGCTGCTAAAGCCTTGACAGAAAACTAGGTGGAATTAGTCTGAATATAAACATCTAATTTATATTGTTATTTTGTTATTATCTATTCTATAAAAATCTCTAGTATCTCTAGAAAATATAGGGTAAAATTTATGTAGTTATTATCTATTTTATTACGTATTCAAGGGAGCCCTTAAAAAGGGCCTTTAGAGGAACAAAACTGACCTTACAGTTTGGGGTGTGTGTCTGCCCTAAAACAGCTGATTGAACAATTATATTGACAATTTACTACACATGTACTGGCTTTTTAAGCCAAAATGTATTAGTCACTGCAGCTAATGTGTCAATTAATTCCTTCAGCAACTGGCAAACAGTTTCAGCTCCAAGCTCAACTTCCTACTGTGAAATCCAAACAGTCACACTGGAAATGGTTTCAAGAGACTCACAACATCCCTAAAGCCAAATTCACAATTTCCTATCAAACTTGTACAGAAAACATGAAAAAATATCTATAGCTAACAGCAAACCCAAGTGACACGTTAACTTTTGCACATATCTTCCCCACAAGTCAAGTCCTGGAAGTACCTCCAAGTGCAAAATGACTCCATACAAAGTTACAGAAGGATTATCAGGTGTCCCAAACAGCCATTTCTACTGCCTGGCAGATACCTCTAACTTACGGCTGGTGGGAAAGGAAAGGAATTTCCAGTACCAGCTCTGCCTCCTGAGGAGATTTCCCGCATAGAACTCCAGAGATCCACCTCAAAGTCACTTGTAACTGCAGCACAGGGAGGAAGAAAGTGAAACATGTACTGTTTACAGAAATCTATTGAATGCAAACTTACACCCATCTCTGGACTTCTCTATTTGCTCCCTGAGGAATCTGTCTTTGTGGAGATTAACATCCCCAAACCAGAAATCGACTTGCTTGGCTATGTCTGCCAACACCTGTTTCACTCTTGACCTCTTCTTCTTCTCTCTCTCCTTTTTCTGCTCAGTGCTTTCTTCTTCCATGGCTTTGTCTCTTGCTGTTTCAGCCTCCATTTCTGTCATTCTGTCAAATGAAAGGTAAATATAACATCAAGAACCAATTTTTAATGTGCAGATTTACCTCGAAAAACATAAAACCTTTTGAATGCATCAATTCATCTTCTTTTCGGTCACATTTCAGCCCTCCTTGAAAACTGCCAGTCACCACAGCACTTGATTTCACAGAGCTAAACAAAGCCCTGCTGCCAAAGAAAAATAGCAGACAGCTCGTGGAAAATTAAATTAACACCAAAATTAAAATCATTAACGCAGCAATAAGCATATGAAAGGCTTCTCAGCTCTCTGCCAAGGCGCAGCCACCAGGGAGGAAACCACCCCGACAACAGGATGGAGAAGATGGAAATGGTCTCCAAATTATTGTGCAAATCAGGCTGGAGAGCAGCTTCTCTCCCTGCTGAGAGCTCGAGATAGGAAAAGGTCAGCGATTACCTTGCAAAGATAAGGCAGGGAAAAACTCCCAGGCAAAGCAAGTTCAAGTTCCACTCAAGGAAGTTGTTCACATTCATAATCAGCAGAACTTAATGAATTAATAATCAGCAGCAACACAGTTAGCTGAGGACTACAGTGAAGGTAAACCTTCATTACGGGGCATGAAATGACCACACCAACATCTAATCATGAGTGTGGCTTTATGGACAGCACAGCTTTATTTTGAGAAGCATTTTGAGTCACTCATTGCTTGGGGTTTCCTTCCCAGGAGAGAGGATCTCAGTCAAACTTAAGGAAAAATAGTGTTCTGGGCTTCCCCCTCACTTGGTGCTTTGGAAATGAAACTTTGGGGAATGACTTCGGAGGAGCCTGAGTAAATGTCAGCTGTCAAAATGTACACAAAGATTAATTAATGAAGCAATCACCACATGCCAAGGTATGAGGTAGTCTGTGTTTTTCACTTGCCAACTCTTACCCTGCTCTGATAAGCAATTAAAACTAGAAGAAAGCAACAGCAGGGTCAAAACTCCACTCTGATAAAGCAAATTTTCCTCAAAGAAATAAAATCACGGTATGTGGAAGTGAGACCAGGAAAAGGAGGGACGATGAAGCAAGGGAAGGAGTTTAAGGAAAGCAAAGACAATGTAGTCAAAATAATACAGTTCCACTCCAATCTGTAATAACTTATCTCCATTAAAATCAAACACTAAACATGCCAGTTCTAAACTATATCCAAACCCAACATCTAGGAAACATAATAAAACTTGACTCTAATCCAAGGTCTGGGAGAAAAAAGGTTCAGATATAAAATACACTTTAAAGAACTAATGCAAAGGTTGGGTTTGCTTTGGGCATTTTCATAGCAAAAGAGTAATTTCAAATATTTTAAATGCTGTGAAAAAATTTTCATATAGTCAGTGGCAACACTTGATCTTCTGGGGATTTACTCCAAAATCAATCCAAGTGTTCAGCAAACCAAAGACACATCCTGGGATATTCTGAGGGTAATTTACACACAGGCAGAGCTGGAGCACTGAAGTTCTCCTGCCTTGTAACTTCTCTCCACGCAAAGGAAAGAAAGGACTAGGAGTTAATACATCAACTTAAAGCTTTGCTTCCATCTGACAGGGATGAGTGTTAAAGCTGTTTCCAGGCACAGGGAGACCCCAATGTGTCATTCCTGATGTGGAATTCCCTTGCCTCTATCATCACAGCAGTTGGAAAGTGAATTTGTGTTCAGGAGACACTCAGTGCTCTGGTCTAGTTGACGGGTCAAAGGTTGGGCTTGATGATCTCAGAGGTCTTTTGCCACCTCTGTTTAGGTTGAAAATTATTCACAGTTTTTATTCTGTGATTCTAACAAAATATATGCCCCCAGCACCAGACTATTAGATGGATTCAGCTTCACGAAGCAGCAGCTCACTGACAGCAGAAGGGCACAGCAACTCCCTCACCTCAGTCCTCCCTCAGAACATCTCACCCTCTGCTAACTCAGCCGAATTCTGTGACCTGAGAAGTGAGCTATCTTCTGGTCCTTCCCTGCTGTGGAAAAGCAACTGGTTAAGGAGCTGAAGAAGCAGGAGAGCTGATGTTGGGAAGCAGCAAGAATAAGCAGTTGGCAGCAGGATGGAGATGAGCAGGAAAGCAGAGGACTCTGCTCCTAGCACCTGCACATAGAAACACTGGAGAGAACCTCATCTTCTCCACCCTTCAAACCAAGGCAAAACACACAGCATAGAACACATTTTTCTATTCTTGACTAATCCTGAATAAGTGAGGCAACTGCCTAAATTTCAGCTGCTGAGAAGCACGACCAGGACATCTTTACCACCACATAGGCACCGACCTAGTGTAGATTAAACCCACCTTGTGTGAATCAAACACTAACACAAGCACAGGGAGCTTTGCCTAAAGCCTGTTATCCCTCACATCCCCACGCAGACAAACACTAGCTAGGACCAGCTGAGGGCAAAGCCACCTCGGAGGAACGAGCGGCAGCGCGGAGCCCTCGGGCCGGACAGCACCGGGCGCTCGGGGCGAGCAAAGCGCCGGCACAGGCGAGGGCAGCGGAGCTCTGCGCTCCCTGCG
>NW_008685375.1:0-11826 GCF_000695815.1 Acanthisitta chloris
GGGCGGTGCCGGCCCCGCGCTCCCCTGACGCTGCCGCGGTGCCGAGCATTTGAACTCCGCTGTTTAATTTCCACGGACCTCCACGGGACCTTTAAACGAGCACGTACGTCCCCTCAGCTCCTGGAGCCTTTTCAAAGGCTGCAGGGAAACCACAGAGTGCTTTTTCTTCCCACAGAGGACTAGTGTTCTCCCCCTCTTCCTGACTCGATGCAGAACTAAGGGTGTTGGGAAACCCACCCTGCCCTGGGGCAGACCCATGTGGAGATACTGGGTTGAAAATGACTTTAAGGCTTCCTTGTCACTGTTTGAAATTGTCTCTGCGAGCATCCTGAGCATCCCAGAGGGATGAGAAGGGAAGCAGGAGGATTACAACCACCTTTGCAAAGGCTAAGCTTCATGTCCTCAGTGATTTGGGGGCTGCAGTTCCCCAAATTGCCTTTTTTCTCCTTTTTCTGTGCCTATCTCTCCCAAGGATAGGCATGAGGCACACCTGGTGCTGGGAAGGCGAAGAACAGCTCTGGGGCCCCCCCGAATGCCTCTTCCTACCTCCAGGGCAGTAGGGAGGAAAGAAATTTCCACTTTCTTCTCCTGTCATTGCAAAACTGTCTGATAGAAATGTTCTCCTAGTGATTCTGTGATCTCCTGGATCCCCTGCAGCCTCTGGAGGAGCATTTCCAGCACCCAAGTGTGCAGCCCCCGGGGGAAGGCAGCCAAAGCTCAGCCCCTACAATGTGTAGCAGCCTAATTCTTCTTTTGGCTCTTACCTTACCTAGAAAAAGCTGAACAAACAAACAGAAACCAGGCAGGATCCAGGCAAAGGCCTGTTATTAAAGCCAATCACCGGGTGACTGTTTCTGATCTGGGGAAGGGAATGGTCGGAGCTTTGTGGCAGAAGCTGGGATGGCTTGTGGGGCAATCAGCAGAGACAACATGAGCTTCCCACTTGGGATACCTGGGATGTGGGAGGCCTCAGAAGGTGTGTGAGGTTATCCCTGGCTGGACAAGGGCTGCAGGTGCCAGTGAGGGCTCAGCGAGCCCCTGTCAACAGGCAGTCCTGGTGAAAGCCTCTGTCCATTAACAGCTCACCATAAGGAGCAGAGCTCACAAACAAGCTGCAGGTGTAGCTATTGTTTTTCTGGCTCTGGGCTATTGACATGAGCAATAATCTCAAATTAATCTTTAATTGGACGATGAACTGATAGCGTGGGGGTGGGGAGCTGAGAGTCTTCCCATGGAGACAAAGCACAGTGAGTGCAGAGAGAGGGAGCCAGGCAGACGCGGGGAAGGAGCACGGGGCTGGAGGGTTGGAATAGAGATGATGTCTCCCTGTGGACATGGGTGGTCTGGGCTGCAGCATCACTGTGGTCTTGTGCCATCTGCACACACCTCTCTGGCATAGCCTCAGCCCACCACACTGCTGTTGAGAGCTCCCTGCCTGCCCTGAGCCAGCAGGTGAGGGGTGATGCCCACCTAGGGCTGCACCACATCCCAGCAACACATCAGCCACCTGCCACAGACCTGCTGGGTTTAATTTCTTTACCTAAGGATGAGCATTTTGGCACAAGGGACACCAGCACATGCACAGCATCAGCCCCACAGTAAGAGGTGCCGGAGCCACCAGCCTGTGCCGACAGCTCTACAATAGCAATGCTGTGCTGTAACTTATTGGAGATCTGCCTAGAAAATCATCAGAAGGTATTTTAAATCCAGCATAACATACATATTTATGGATCACCTTCTGTTTTACTGGGCTCCCTGAAAGCAATGCGAGGCCTGTTTTACTTTTCCCAATAAAAAGGCTCACGTTTCACATGGAGGAGATTGGCGGCTCCCGAGCTAATTAGTCCGGGTTCCCCTCCACCTCCACATTTTCCACGCAGGGTTATGCTGGCGACACTTTGTCTATGGCTGCTCCGGGAGGATGGTGCTGCACATTGAGCCTCCTTTGCTGTGATGTGCTGGAGGCAGAGCAGGGCAAGGCGAGGAAGTGGCGGCGTGTTGCGGCACGGAGTCACGGCCTGTTATAAAGAGCTTCAAGGGCTTGCATTATGTCATTACTCAATTAGCCTGTTGGTAATAGCACTTCATTAGAGAGACAGTTCCTATTCACTGGCCCTAATCCACTTTCTAAAGCCAGAGCTGGAGCCATTGATCGCTTTTCCCGCTTTCCTGATGAGGCAGAAAGTGGGTTTGGAGCGTGGCCCTGCGACGGGCAGAGGGGGGAGAGATCCTACTGCCCCCACCAGCCTGAAACCAAGGCAGGGGTGGCAGCACCCAGACCTGGCAGCTCAGAGCACCTGCCCATCTCACTGACCTCAGAACTCAGGCTCTTAACCAGATGTGATGGGTGAGCTGGTGCCAGGGATGCCCCTGGGGTCTGGTTATGGGGATGGGCACTGCCTGCCCAGCCTGCGCCTCACTTTGGTCCACGGTGGGGGCAGGAAAAAAAGCTGCTCTATTTATTTCTTTTTTGTTTCCTCCCTCCCCACTCTGTGTCATGCAGTGCTTGCTGGAAACCGAAGTGGGGTAGGAAGTGGCGCGAGAGCAGCGTGCAGGAAACTGATGTGTGTGTCAGCGCCGGGACCGAGGGGCACAGCCGGTGTGGGAGCTGCCCCCGCCCGCGGGGACTGCTGCTCACAGGGGCAGGAAGCGACACAGCCTTCCTCATCTCTACAGGTATCTGCTGCCACTCGAGCCGAGAACAGAGCAGATGTGGAGGTGCAGGGAGCTCCCAGCCAGCTCAGAGGTGCCCAGCCAGGGCAACACCATGGTGCTGGGAAGTGTTCCCTGTGTCCTACTCATCCAGTTGGTTTCAGAGCCTGTGGGCTCCTGCAGGGACCAGCTTCCCCAAATGTCCCCACCACAATGGCCAGAACATCCTCAGCTATGGCCCCACAGCTTGGGGTCTTACCCTTGCTGCAGCCTGCACACACCTTCCCCACCCACATTCACCTTCCCCACAGCCTCCAGCAGTCAAGTGCTCACTTTGTGCCATGCTGCCACGGGAGGAGCTTGGGGCTTTTTCCTACCCCATAAAAAATAATCATTGCTCAGACTTCAGGAAGATGCAGCTTAAGAGAGAAGTTACTTTAGGTCAAAAGAAATACTGGGGTAGGAAAGTTTACTGCCCTGGTTACAGCAGCTGCTGTCTGTGATCAGTATCACCCAGATTTCCCCTCCTAAACCTCACTTTACAGCAGTACATCATTTTTGCAGGGCTGGAGGGCAGCAACCCGGGGCCCCCACTTGCTGGAAAAACGGGTAGTTATTGGTACTTGTGACTCAGGTGAGGACCTGAAGGACAATTTTTGAATGCAAAGGCTGTGGTGGATGGCAACTGGTTTCCTTCAAATGGTCTTCAGAGCATCCTAGGAGCCAAAACAGGAGCTGGCACGTGCCTGAGGGACAGGGACTGTGGTCCTTGGCAGGGGAGGGAGGGAAGGCTGAGGTGTCACACACATCACCCATCGGAAACTTCAGATCTTCCGCAATTTAAGCAAACACCTTTTTTCATTCAACCCCTTTTGCCATTTCATAGTGCTGGCTACTTCTCTCCGAAAGGAAATAGCTGTCCCATAAATAAGGGGTGCTGGGAGGGAGCGTGGGGGAGGCTGAGAGCACAGATGCAGGAAGCTTTTCCCGGCATGCTGCAGCTCATGGCTGGAGGGTAACACCAGCAAGTGGAAGAGCAGGGAGGGTCTGTGGCACAGACGTGTGCCAAGGACCCACTCACACATGGGCACACTGGGCGCACCCCCAGCCTTCCTCTCCTCACCCTCTGGGCGTTCTCCCAGCCAGTCAGCCCAGTGTGGTGGGACTGAGCTGAGAGCAGGCCCCGTGGTGAGCCCTGTGCCAAGCCCTGAGCGTGGGCTCTGGACACCAGAGCTGCTCCTCACTGCAGCAGGAGCCTTGGATGGGGGAGACCTGCAAAACCACCATGTGGCACCGAGCAAGGGCAGGTTGACAGAGCAGAGAAGAGCTGGGCAGGTACAGGTATCACATTCTGACTCTGACACCGACTGCATCCTTGGTCATGGCACATTAACTCCACATGCACTCTTTTCCATGCACAGTGGGGAATATCATACCACAGCTGCAGCTGTAAGGACCTCTCTGCGTGGGGTGGGGAGCTGGTGTACCCAGCAGACAAGCCAAAGGATGACAAGGGGCACCAGGACCAGCACCCTCCCGGAGGACCCTCACTAGCAGCCTCACGGGGAAGCCTGGGACACACTGGCCCTGTGTACCTGCGGGTCAGGGCTCTGCCAGCTGCAAGTTTCTCTCTGCTGGCCTGGCCTTGGCCCTGAGCCATTAATAACCTAGTCTAGTTGTGCCTCTGCAGCCCACAGCCCCTATTTTCTTTCAAAACCAAGTTGTGATGTGAATGAATTCTCTCTTTTCATCTTCCCTCTGTCTCTGCTGCTGTCAGCCCCCAGCCAGGCTCCTGGTGCTGGGGCTGGTGTGTGCTGCTGAGCAAGGTCTGACCCCAAGCCCGTGCCATGGAGGTCTGCCTTGGCCTTTGGTGGCTCTGCCAGGGAGGGCAGAGGGGGATGCAAAGCATCCTCCAACGCAGACAACACCGGGACCTTTAATCCCTGTGCAGCCCAGCCCTGCCTGCTTGTGCATGTGCATTTTGGGTGCCCTCTCAGCCCCCGCTGGCACTGCTGTGCTGCTCAGTGCTGCTGGGGCAGCTGGTCTCATTGCTCCCTGGATGGGAGAGCCAGCAGCTGAAGGGCTCATCCCACAGACCCTGGTCCCTGCTTTACATCAAGGAGCCGCAGCACAGATCAAAGCGCCCTGAGGTTTTCCTTGCACAGCTCAAGTGCTCTCAGAGGGTGACACGCTGCTGTCAGCAGCCTCCAGCCATGGGATGGGGTTATCCCCACCTCATCACAGACACCTTCTCACCCCTCATCCTGTGTGCTCGCTGGGTCCACGGGCCCTCGGCATCCCCCAGCCCAAGCTCCGTGCGAGGGTTGGCAGCAGAGCTGGGCTTGCAGTGCTCCCTGCTCCTTGCCAAGGGGAGACTTGACAGTCTCTTGCTGGGTGCCACCCCTGTTTGCCTGTGGGTGAGGGTGACAGCAGTGCTGGCACAGCGGTGGCACTGGGGGGTGATGGTACGTGTCCCCTCCTGGAGGGCATGGAGTGCTTGGCTGCCTGTTATCACCGAGCATCAGGGAAACGCTGTGATTAGACAGAACGAAGGAAAACAATAACGGCTATTGCTTCCAAAAATAATTTGGGGAGCCTCAATATAGAAAGCCAAAACTGAGCTCCCTTGAAGAGACAGTTTTCCAGAGGCTTCTCCAAAACGTCTGGAGGAGTCATCCGTCGTCTGGCACCAGCAGCATTTGCCATTTCTAGGAGCTGTGGCCAGGAAGTGATAGTTAAGATTCCTGCCTGGCGCTGGGGCTGCCCTGGCTGCACGCGAGGAGCCACTCGCAAACGGGGCTGGTGCTACCCCAGGCTGGGGATGTTACCAGGAGAGAGGTTTCCAAAAATAGTCCCTGGCACTCCTCCACGCTGCTGTGCCGGGCCAAGCGTCTCTGGGACTTGCTTCCAGCATCCCCACAGCTCCAGTGGGAAGAGGAGCCTCTCTCCCTCTACGCTGCCTTGGCCCCTCTATTCCCTGCTCCCCCTGCCCAGGGCAGAGCCCCTGTCCCCCTGCTGCCTCCCAACTCTCCCAGTGCGGCGCTGAAGCAGCCTGTGTACATAAAATTAGCACCCTTGCAGGAGGCTGCCAGGGAAACGTGCCCTGGGCGGCTGCAATGGGAAGCAGATGCTCCGTGATTAAGCCCACATGTGTGGGGCAGTGCTGGTGGTGCCCTCACTGGGGATGGAGGGCACACGTTGAGCAAAGGCTGCTTTGGGCAGGGACAGCTTGGGCTGGCAGCCAGTGGAGGGGCTGGATCAGCGTGGCTAGTGCTTGTGGGGGCTGGCAGGATGGAGCCAGGGAAACTGCTGCTGTGTCCCCACGAGTGGTGCTTAGGGTGGAAATGGTCTCGGACACAAGCACAGCTCCCCAGTGGCAACACCTCATGCTTGCAGAAGCCAAGCTGCACTTTTCAGCTCTGTCAGGCTGAGAGGACTGGGTGAGAGAAGGGCTGGGAGCTGCCCCTCAATGGCTTGCACTGCTGAACATGGAGCCTTGGAGGCCAAGAGAGTGAGGAAATCCATACCCAGAGCAGCTCCAGCACAGCTAATGCCATTTGCAGCCTGCTTGTAGGAACCAGCCAGCAGTTCCACTCCTCAGGCTGCCCCTCCACACAGCCCTGGGTCACCAAGATGCTGTGTCTCTTCCCTGCAGCAAGGGATGCAGCAGTTTCAAAGTCCAGGGGCCAGTGACCCTGCCCTGGCCCCTGGCACGGCTGTGTTGGGAGGTGCAGAGGGAAGACGTGGGTTCACCGTCTGCAGGCAAAAGCCCTGCAAGAACAAGCTGTGTAACCTGAGCACCATTTCCTAGATAAAATCTAGACAAAGGGGGGCAGTTTGCAAGGTCAGATCACAGGGGTCTCACTGACCCCTCTGAGCACCCGCCCAGGACCCCAGAACCAGCCGGTGAGGGACGATGCTCATCAGTGTTGCCAGCTTCATTTCTTCTTTTCTTCCCTTTCATGGTTTTGTCCCTGAAGAGGGAAAGTCCTCATTTATCTCCTACCCTTTCCAGCCTCCCCAGTGTGGTTTCTCTATCCTCACAAGAAGGGATGGCCATTTCTGTTTCTTCTCAAGGCATTTTTCCACCCACCCTCTCTGGCCCTGGTGGGAATTGTCAACTTCAAGATAACGAGAAGGATGAATTGTCATACAGGATGTTGCATGAAGCCCGAGTGCTATTTGCAGGCATTTTTAATAAGTAATAATAAGGAGAGAGAACTCCAAAGGAAGTAACCTGGTACAGCAGACAAGGCAGATTTATCAAGGCAGGGAGGAAATACTCCCCAGAAATGAATCTGGCATGAGTTCCTGCACACCAGTCCCACGATCCTGTCTGCCACCACAGGCAACTCTTATCTGAAACAGTCCAGTGTTTAAAATAGACTGGAAAATAAATAGTCTTCCAGCACGACTGATCCTCCAGAGCCTGCAGTTCATCCCAGCAGCATTTACAGTTTTCTCTGGAGTGTTTCCGACATGCACTTCAAGGCCTTCCAACTCTTTTCTCCTCCCCTGCTTGTGACATTAATGAACCTTCAGGGATTCTTAAAGCGCGTTTTATGTGGCTGTGTTTTCGAGCAGGAGAAGGAGCGAGCAGTTCCCAGCCCTGGGTGGATGCAGAGTGGCTCTGCGAGGCTCACTCCAAACAGGAATCCATCAAGCACCAGGGCTAAGTGTTGCTGCGGCAGCTCTGCTAGCGTGAAGTTGTTTAATGTTCATTGTTCACAGCTGTGTCACTCTAATAGAGTATTTTATTGTTTTTCCAGTTGTACTTAAAACCATCATTCATTATCCTGCCTGGCCAGCAAGCACCTCACCTTTAATTGATGACACCAGACAAAATGCCTGGCCGAAGTTTCCAGTGTCTCCACCACAACTGGGACTGGCTCCTGGCCACCCCTGGCCCTGCCAGCAGGGCTCAGCCCCGGTGGGTGACCTGGAGGGCCAGGGGGACACGACCACCAGGAGCTGTGGCCCCGTGTGTGGTTCCTGGGGGAGCAGGGGCTGTGACAGCAGACCCAGCATGGGGCACTGGGGTACCTGGGCTGGGCTGGAGCTCTGGGGAGAGCAGACATGGCAAGGGGTTGGGGGTGCCACGAGCCTCCTGCCAGGCGGGGGTGAGGACACGTCTGGGTGGCAGCAAAGCCCACGGGGGCATCCCTGGGCCCGGGGAGCAGGGTGCCCATGGCCACTGCCTTGCCCTGGCTGATTCAGCAGTGACCAGGTCCTCTGCTCCCCTGTGAGGTGCAGGCAGAGGCAGAGGAGTGTCCCCAGCAGCCCCAGTGCCACATCCCACTGTGCCTAGCTCTGCCATCAGCGTTGCCTCACACAGGTGTACCTTGCTGGCCTAGCAGCCCCAGACACAGCTTTGTGGCCAGCAGAGCCATCTCCCCACGCTGTCGCCCATCCGACCCTGAGCCACCCCAATTCCTGCTTGCCCGTGGGCCCATACGTGATGTTCACATGTGATTACCAACTGCAGTGACCAAGTTTATTTGGAAAACAGCCCCTTTGGCAGGCAGGGAAGTCTCCCTGCTCCATGTAAGTCCTGACAGACTCTCTACAGTAGTTAAAAGGAACAGCATTAAAGAAAAAGAACTTAAACAACCCCAAAGTGAAGGGCCTGTAATTTATTTACTCCCCTCAATGAATGCTGGTTGCAAATCACTGTATAAAAATAACTCCTTTCTCCAACTTTTGATCTCTGATATTCCTGTACTTCCCTGGGGAAAATGTAAATCTATGAACTTATTACTAATGTTTCCTGTCCCTGACAGTGGAGCCAGTTGATATTTTACTTGAGAAGCTGGAGAGAAGAAAAAAAAGTAGCATAAACTTAATGACTGCAGACTGTTTCCAATCTTAGTTTCACTTTTCAGATGGAGAGTTTCCATCTTACAACAGGGAGAGGGAGATTTTTAAATAAAACATGATTTAACTTTAGCCAAACTTCCTCCTAGTGTTTATGCTTTTGGCTCGGGGTTTGATCCAGTTAAAGCTGGTTCCCTTTGAAGCAGCTCCGGCTCATCACCGCGCACCGTCACCACGGCTTGGAAACTGTCTGTTCCACTCCTGGATCCGAATTCCCCAGCCCCTGGCTGCTCACTGCCCTCCTGCCCCGGGGAGCACTGCTTGGCTCCTGCTCACCTGGTGGGCAGCAGGCAGGGAGGCTCATGCTGTGGTGGCACCTGCACTCGCCGGGCATCCCCTCAGCACTGCGTGGCACTTGGCTTGGCCATGCAAAGTGTGGCTGGATAAAGCAGGTCCATGTCACCACTGCCCTGACCATGGTCCTTTTTTAGCCCCAAAGCCATGTCCAGGAGTGACTAGTGGGGAGGTGGAACTCAGGGCAGGAGCTCAGGCATCCAAAAATGTTTGGAAAGTTCCCAAATCGGCTCATTTTGGTGTGTTCCCCCCAAAACTAAACATGTTTCTAGTTCAGCTTTGGCTTGGAAATATTAGCTCTTTAGTGGGAGGCTCTGCTCAGCCTGCTGCACTCCTGCCCTGGTACAGCACCATCTCTGTGAGGTCTTTCAGGTTTTTTCCTATTTCAGGGTAGAAAAAAAAATCCCTTGGAAAATCTCAGAGCAGAGGGAGATAACTTCCTGGCAGCACTGGTGCTGGGAAGACGGGTGCATGTGGGCACCCCAAAACTGGTTCCTATGCAAATGGGCCCTTCAGCTTCTTCTTGTCCCCATTCCACAGAGCACAGCCAGAGCTGGGAGCCCTCTGAGTCCTGGGACAGCTGGTGTGGAATGGGACCCTTGGCTCCTCTCCTGCACACTCTGCCCACACCTGCAGCCCCTGCCCTTTGGTCCCTGCCCCGCTCTGGGGTGCCTGGGCACAGAGGCTCTGCAGCAGAGCCAGGCTGGCCCTGGCCACTGGCCGGAGTGGGAGTAGCCCCGACGCCAAAGTCACCTCCCGCAGGAGGAATTCAGGCACTGCCTCAACGTCAGCCAAAACACAGGGAATAAAAGGAACTTTAATGGGGTCTAAGTTGAGCTGTGCACCCTGGAGGATTCCCGGCTGCCTCTGTTCGTGTCAGATAAATAGCCCTGTGACTGCAGTAATGTTTAACATCCCCTCTCATTATCTCGCTGGCATCCTGGGCTCCTGCAGGGATTGCAGCCAGGCCCCGGCCACGTCTGCCCCCAGTCCCCATCCTGCTCGCTGGGCTGCAGCAGCACTGAGACAGCCATCCCACCACATTTGGGGGCATGTTAGGAGACATTTGGAAATACCATACTTTTATTTTATTTCCCTTCATTGTAACTAGAGCTCGACACAAACCCACTTCCCAGCCAGAGCCAGCCCACGTGGGCAGCACTGCAGCAGGCTCCAGCATCACCCACGGGCTCCAGCATCACCCACGGGCTCCAGCAACACCCATGGGCACCTGCACTGCTCTGCTGGGATTATTCCATTCCTGGGAGCAATGGGAACCCAGCACTTCTCCCACCTCTTGAGCACGAACAGCCATGTGTGTCTCAGAACAACCCTACAGCTACAGGGCTGCTTCTAAGACAAACATTTTGCTGTGGAGCCCCACAGCAAACGAGCAATTAGGCTGCCAGTGCAAAGTTCCCAGGATCCCACCATCCGTGTGTTGATCTGTGGTATCCACAGCTGTAACATCTGTCCTCTAACTCCTGGCAGCGGGGTGGGAGCATGCAGGGATCTCTCCTGCAGCCTCATCCTCTGAGAGAAGCCCCTTTGTGTCATCCAGGTCATTCCTTCCCCCACCAGTTTCAGACAGTTACACACCACTGCCCGTGGGGCTGAGCTGTCGGGATGGCTCTGGTCCCCCTTCAGTGCCCCCACGTCCAGGGAAGCCCATTGACACTTTTCACCCTCTTGGTGAAAAGTCCCCAGGTGATTTCTGGCACTCAGGGGCAGGATTAGCTCTCAGCACTTGCCAACAAGCAAATGTCCTTATTGTCACCTCTGTGGGGATGCAGGGCCAGGCTGGCACTTGGGGTGCAGTGCTGGAGAGGCTACCTGAGCCCGTATCTGCCTACAGCCTGCTGCCTGGCTTGCTTCTCCTTTTGGGCTTTTAACACCGTCTGGGAGCTGTGTGAGGGGGAGAAGAGGAGGCAGACGGACGGACGGGAGCTGCTCTGATGTAAAACAGAGCCGGGAAGTGCGAGCGGAGCCTGCGGACGCCCCCGGTGAGCAGCCCAGCACGGGCACAGGGCGAGAAGCACGTTCGTGCCATTACTCATGGGGAGGCTGTCAGGGGCCAGATCCCACTGGTGGCTTCTCGCAGGCACAACAGGAGGGAGCAGAGCCTGACAGCTGCACCAGGATCTGGCCATATCCCGCCATGGGGAGTGCAAAAGGAGCTTGAAGGGCAGAGCCAGGGATGCTCCATGGCCCAGGGCCACCGTGGGGTTGGATCTGCTGTGGGAGTGTGTCACAGCAGCCCTGGCCAAAGGGAGAGAGAAGGAGATGGGCAGGGTGGCCCATGCTGGGGAGGATGGACAGACCTGCCAGCCCCACATCACAACCCCCAGCTCTGCACAGCCTCTGCCCCACACCAGCCAAGCTTTCCGCCACTGATCCTTGCATACCTAAATAGGGCAAAGGAGAGAAGGAAAAGCCCAGGGGAGGAAACAGCCCAACCCCGGCAGCCCTCAGCACACATTTCCTCTGCCAAGTGGCCAGGAAGGGCTTGAGTGGATGGCGGGAACATCTCCACGCCGTGTCCCAGAGCTCTGGCTCCTACTCCTTTTTTCCAGCCATGGGTCACATGCGAGCTCATCCCCCTAGCACGGAGTTCCCTCTGAGGCCATGAAATGAGCCGGAAGCCAGACTCCATCAGCTCGGGACAGGGCTGTCATTTCCCTGGGTGGTGCAGCCCAGCAAAAGGAGAGGTGTCTGGCACACCAGACCCTCAAGGGGAACGCCTGGCTGCTGAGGAACGAGGGCCAAAAGTCCCCTCCTGGCTCCCAGTGGGCTGGGAATGTGCCTTGTGAGGGGCACAGGGAATCACAAGTTGTCTGAGGGCTTTGTCTTTGCCCCAGAATAAAGAGCTGCCTGGGCAGGTGGAGCAGGAGCGGTGGGTGAGCAGGATCCCTGCTGCACCCAACAGACTGGCCAGGGTGCAGCCCTCACCCTGCTCGGACCTGCTGCTGGGGACAGGCGATGGAGCCCATGCTGACGTGAGCTGGA
>NW_008685375.1:11881-13074 GCF_000695815.1 Acanthisitta chloris
CAGTGGAGAAAGGCTCTCGCCCGGCTCTTCCCCATGTATGGATGTGGACCGGTGTTACTCAGCAGGATGCAGCGCAGACGGAGGCAGCGGCGCCGCGGGACGATGGTTCTCCTCGCAGGAAGTGTCCCTGGACGTGGGACGGGCACCTCCCGCAGCCCCAGGCTGCTGGCATCGCTCTCGGGGCACAAAAGCACCGTTCACCCCCCGCCAAGCGATGGCTTGCCCTGAGCTGTGCTGGGGTTGCTCTCTGGGATCCCCCTGGCTCAGCCAGATTTTTGTAGAAGTGAGGGGACACAGGTGGGACATGACCAGCAGCACATGGCCCTGGGGACACATCAGGTCTCTTTCCTGGGAGCATTGAGAAGAAACTCAAACCCTTACTCAAACCCTTTCCCTTACTAAGCCTCGTTCATCTCAAAGCAAATATTTTTTATAAAAGTGGGATTTCACTTCCCATTTGTACTTCTGACGTTTGTTGAAAGCTGACAGTGAGCATGTCAAAGGGAAACACTGTTTCCTGAACCTGTGGACTTTTCCCAGCCCCAGCATGGCCTGGGAGAAGCTCATTTGTGTCCCTCCTGTGCCTGGGGCTGCCCGCACGCGGGGGAATGCCCACTGCCCCCGGGCTCCCTCCTCCAGCGGAGATAATTACTGGCCATAGAGAGGGTGGAATCTCCTGAGTCATGGGCACATCCAAAGGCTTTGCTCTTCTCCCCGAGGGCTTCAAAGGCTTCGCAAACACAGATAGGTGCAACCCCAGAGTTAAGTCAATAGAGCCTCCTCAACTGGGGGGCAGGTCCCAGCCACCCCAGAAAGGACCCCAGGTTGTCCTGCCTGGTGTCTGCTCACCATGCACAGACAAGCAATGAAACACGGGCACTTTTCTTCTCCTGCATCCACATTCTGTGCTGCTTCTCCCCTCTGGGTTCTCTCACTGCTTCCCCCACAGCCCCAGCCCCCAGCCGGTCCCAGCGGCACCGGGCGCAGGGAAGGGATGGGATTATTCCCGAGCAGGAGGCACTGTGAGGGTGGCTGAGCAGATGTGAGCGTTTTTCCCAGCGGTGACTGGCCGGGGAAGTTCACAGCGTGACTCATGCGCTTCCCCAGGCCCTGAATCGCAGCATTGTGCTGAGAAATCAGAAACACGCTGGCACCCTCCCGGCACGGACCCCTCCCTCCCTGCTGCTGCACCC
>NW_008685375.1:13087-13428 GCF_000695815.1 Acanthisitta chloris
CCCGTCGGCCGAATCCCGGAGCGTCTCCCGGGGCAGAGCCTCCTCCAAGGGCCAGAGCTCTCAAACGGCTACTTTAGAATGCCTCTTTTCCTTGGCATCCCGGGAAGCAAACACATCGCCCAGGCGAGCACGCAAACGTGTGCTCCCTCAGCAAACAACTCAGGGGGAAAAAGCGGCCAAGAGGAGGCTTTTCTCGGCGCCCCTGTGCCAGCACAACACCTCCCGCGTGCGAGTTTATTTTCCTTCCCATCACAGCCTCCCCAGCCGCCTGGCGCTGGGAAGCGCAGTCTGTGCGCAGGGCTCTGCGTATATTATTCCTAGCGGCTCCGGCAGCCGAACAA
>NW_008685376.1:0-8608 GCF_000695815.1 Acanthisitta chloris
ACCGATTTACTTATAATTGCTGGGTAAATAGTCAAGACAGGCCGCTTTCATCCCACACCCAGAGATTGCTCTTCCTCAGCTCCTGTTTTCCCTACTTTTTTTTTTGTCTTGGAGGAAGAAGCTCTAAAGAGCAGCTACACTTAAGGAAACTCTTTGAAGGCTGTTGCAGTAAGCGGTGCCTCCCATGGCCAACCTTTCCCATCGCTCCCACCACACAATGCCTCAACGCCAGGGCTTTCCCACACCATCACACCTCATCACCATCAGCCCTCACATCATCCTTGTCCTCCAAGGAGTGGAACTGGGTGTGGATGCACAGCATCCTACCAGCCACTTCTTCTGCATCTCATGGGAATTCCACACAGGTTCATCCCAAGAGCCAGGATGGGGCCGAACAGTCCTCCATTGCCTCTTTCCTCCTTCCCCACTGCTGCCATTAGCTATTTGTGTTCACAACATATGGGATTTCTGCCAGGGAACCAGCCCTGCCTGGCTCAGCCAGCACTTTCCCAGTCCTGTGGGACCTGCTGGCAGTGCTGGCCAGGATGGGGCAGCCGTACCTTCACCTCTGGCCCTGCTCATCCTATGCTGGAGCATCTTCTCTGCCAGGCTGCCCTTCCCTGCTGTGTCTGCGAGGCACAGAGCCTCTCATTACTCCTGGAGGATGTTATCAATGATGGACAGAGAGATAATCACAGGCCTTGTCACCAGACCCATGAGCGTGGAGCAGGGTTCATGCTCATGTCCAGGGGAGAGGCAGGTCCAGCCAGAGAACAGCAAAAAGGCTCCCCGCCCAGCCTCCCCAGAAGGAACACCCATAGGGGACACGTAGGTTGCTTCTGTCCCCACTAGTCATAGGTGGTACCAAACAGCAATTCCAGGAATATGAGGAAAAAAGGGTCTTAGGGAGACTCTGGTCTTGCCTGGAACTGCTCTCCCACTCACAAAGGCAGCGTCTCTGTGAAGTGCTTTGGGGCTTGGCTGAAAGGGGATCCTTTCCTTTCTCTGAACACAAGCTGATACCTCCCCAGGTACCTGCAGGGCTCCCAGCAAGGGCAGCTCCCACCTGCGCTGGGGCTGGGCCCGCGCTGCCCTCTGAGCATCCTCCAGCCGTTCCCATGGTAACTCCGCGGCTCAAAGCCTCTGAGCCAGCACAGCTTTAGCCACATGCATCCACTGCCCAGATCCCATGTCAGGCTCTTGGCACCCTCCACCCTCCTCTCCCAGCACTGCTGTCCCCTCCTGCCACCCAGGACCTGCTTGTCCCTCCACAAGGGACCCACTGCCCTGCACCTTGCTGCATAAAGTCCCCCCAGCAAAAGTACTTCCCTAGAGCCCTGCAAAGGCCTTAATTCACCTTTTAGTGAAACATATCATGCAAAAACCAAGGAAAAACCAGTAACAACATTCACAGAGGAGGGGAGACAGCAGGACAAGCAGGTCTGGGTACTGGCGACATCTCACCTCTGTACTTCAGTAGCTCTGCACGTCCCAGGGCTGCCTGTCTGGCAGAAGACTGCTAACCCAGCACCTGCATCCAAGAAGATTTCCCCCAGTTTTTGGTGCTGGCACACAGGTCCCATGCTTTAAAACAGTGGTAGAGAACTGCTGTAAAAAGAAAAAGCAGCAGCTAATGATTTCTAGAGGAAAAGCCTCACAGCAAGACTTGAAGCTCAATGTCAAATAGGCACAGAGATTTCGATGTGGAAGAAGAGGAGAAAATTCCAGGTATAGTGAAGCCTTGCACTGGGAGCAGAGCATGACAAGGCCCCATTCCTAGAGCTGGAACAAGGCATTTTCAATCTGGGAGTAAAGACTTTCCACCCCTTGAAACCTTCCAGATCCATAGGTGGCTTTTAGCAGGAAGGATTTAGCCAAACTCAGGACCTCTACCAGCCTCAGAAGTGGAGGGACAGATCTTAAGGAATAAAAGGAGCAGACACAGGAATAAAAGGAGCAGACACACAGAGAGTGATGGGCTATGGGGGCAGAGTGACCCCACATCCTGCTGGGCAGGTGAGACTCAGCTAGGAAGGTCCATCTGGGTCTCACAACACATGCAGAAGGTGTTGGGATCAAGGGCTCTCAAGGAAATTAAGATGCCTTGGAATGAGTATCTTATCCCCATGGGAATAAATACCCAGTGGAAGCACAAAGCAGGTGTCCCACAGCAATGCAAGGGGCAGGGCAGGGCAGGACAGACCCAAGGGCTCTGAAATAGCCCAGTGCTCCTCCCGTGGCTGGTAAAAGGGAGTGCCTGGGTTTGCTGAGGACCTCTGGCTGCTCAGGGTGAGCTGAGGGCTGGCCAGGAGTTACTCCAAAGCACCTACATGACTGTCTGGAGGGTTAAACAGCAGAGTTCAGTCTTTATAAAGGCCCATGAGGAAACACTCAGCATGACTGTACAGCAGTGAGCAGACTGCTCTTATGTGGATGTGATGGTAAGTGAACAGCAGCACAACTCTGACACATCTGGTGAGGATGCAGCTCCATGACATGGCTGTCCCATCCCTCAGACCCTGAGATCACCCCAGGGATAAGCTCTGCCCATCCCAGCCCTGTCCATACCCAAGGCACTGCTGGAAGAGCTCACTTTGTGCTGCTCCCTTTTGCCTAGTTCCTCCCATCCCACGTGCTCCCTCCACCACCTTTCACCCCATCTTGGGGAACACATCCCCGAGAGCACCAGGGTACAAGGACCTTCTGTGAGCAGCCACGTGCCCAGGTACCCAGAGCCCCTGCGAGCAGAGCTCTGCTCCCACCTCAGAAATGCCATTTTCTGTGTTTGAGAGTGCTCTGACTGGCCTGAACCAGCACCATTTCCAGCGTTACCATGGCGATGGTTGCCTGGAAAATTCATGCAATGGAGATGCACAGAAGGGCAGAGTCCAGCAAGGCAAAGGCACCTGTGGCCAGTCCAGAGCTGGCACGGCCACCTCTCCCACCCCCAGCCCTTCCTCCTGCAGCCAATGTCCACAAACCCATCCATGCTCTGCGTGCCCCTAGGTCCAGCATCCTCAGTTTGGCTCAGCTAATGCTCCCCAAATATTCCTCTGAGTACAGAGGGGTTTGTTGGGTAGTTACAAGGAAAAAGCAGATTATTTCATGAATGGAAATGGGTAAGAAAATGTTTGTCGAGAAACAGAGCCTTAACCTCAAGCTGGTTTTGACATCCATGACCACAACTTGCTAGGAATCACAAGTGAGACAGGACAAATCCAAACATGATTCCAGGTACCAGCAAACATTGGAATTCAGAACCACCAAGTCCTGCTACTGCTAAACAGCAGGATTAGTGCAGCCATCCTGACCTAGGCCTTGGAAAGTTTCTGTGCTTTCCCCTCTTAACCTTTTCCTCTATGTTGCTATTTTGCAGTAGTTAGTTTGGGAATGATTCCATACCAAGCTCCCTCCACAACTGGCACATGGGCCCCAATTTCATGTTCCAAGGGGCAGTTTCATATTTGTGGCTTGCTGAGATTATTAAAGAGAATGGCATGTTTTTATTACCTGAGGAATGAATTAAACAGGAATCCCTCAGTCCTGAATTGACCTTCTAACTTCCCAGTGCTGGTGGTATGGGCACATGTGCACCTCCCAGCCTGGCACTGCCTTCCTTCCACTGCATCAGGTTTCACTGTTCCCCCTTCCTAGCACTGCTACCTCAGCCTCGCCTTAGGCTGCCAAATCCAAGGTGACCCCAGGCAGGGCTCACTGGCAGTCTGGGGGTGGCTGTCACATCCTTGCCAGCTGCAGGCTCTCTGCTCCCAGCCTGGTGTTGGTATTTGCAGTACAGGGCACTCTCCTGGTGCCCTGCATGCTGTGCCTGGCCTCGGGCCAGGAGCAAGAGGCTGGTGACCTTTGCAGATGCCTGAGGCAGTCTCAGGTCTGAGCTGTGCTTGGCAGACAGGTCCTTCCCCTGGCCTGGGGTGAATGTGCAACATCAAGCTGACAGTACCCTCCTTGCACCCATGGGTTCGTGGCATCTGTGCTTCCTGGGAACATGTCATGGAAAACTACCAGCTTCTCCTATTTCCCTTGCCAGGGCAATGAAGGAAGCAGCTATCCACCAGCCTGAGCCCACCTAGACAGGTAAAAACCACCCCCCAAGCAGAGCCAAGCTCTCTGGCTGCAGTCAGTGCTGCAAATGCACAAGTGTAAAACCAGGACAGGTCTAACACCAGGTCCTGAGCTATTCCTCCACCTCCTTGAGGTAACCTAGCAGGGGTTGTAGCCTGAACTACTCCAAATGCTGCACAGGGGCTCCCTCCCCTCAAGGCATTTGGTACTGTGCCCAGCAGATAGACAGCCCTTCATGCTCCACATCTGCTCTCTGGGGCTGCAGCACCCCTGGTCTGCAGTTTCCAGCTTTCCTCAAGGCAGCAGAGTATCTCCATGGGAGTACATCCTCGGGGGAAGCTCCATGCCACATCCACCAGGGGTGTAGGGGAAGGAGCAAGGGGAAGGGTTCTCAGTGAAGGCAGCATGAGAGAACAGAGGGCTCCAACTCACAAGTCAGGATTCACTACATCTCCAATAGCTTCCCCCAGAGAAGCTCCTGCTGCACTGTTGCAGTGCCCCGCTTAGCAGCCCTGGCTCCCAGAACTGGAGCTCTCCCCCAGGTCTGACCAAATGCTCCTGCTACCCCTCATGACCTATCAAACCTTCCTGAGGCAGCAGATCCTGCAGCTGCACAGTGAGCAGCACAGAAGGACAGTCAGGCTCAAGGTACCAGTCGTGCAGGTGGGGAGGACACGCAGCCAAAGCTCTCAGTTCTACCTAACTAAAACCTCCTACACCTGGTACAGAGCACCAGCTGCTAATTGCCCCCTCAGCCATCCCAAGGAGCCTCCTCACTGCTGAGGAGCTCTGAGGAACCCAGGAACCCCCACGGGGCTGGGAGCAGGATCCAGGCAGGCTCTGGCCTGGCTGTGTGCTGGGTCTGAGAGGCAGAGCTGTGCCAGCACGTTCCAGTGAAGCCATGGAGGGGGGCCAGGCCAGGGCCACGGGCTGAAGCTTTGCTCAGAGCTGCATTAAAATGCATGAGCTGTGCTAGCCTAATGATGAGCAGAGCTGTCAAACAAGGAGCTTGTCCCAGCTAATTATCTCTAACGAGGGCAGAGTGTCAGGGTCCCCGAGGAGCCGGGCAGCAGCTTCCCACTCAGCTCAGTTGCAGCAGAGAGAAGATAAGCAAATGTCATTGTGCTGGCCTAGCTGCACAATCATTAATTAGGCAAATGTGACCTTCTGTGCCAGTTTGCTCTGAGAACCTGGACTTGCTGGAGCCAGGACACACAGGCAGGCTGGAAACATCCCAGCTTTTGCCACCCAAACTGTCCCTCCTGTACCTCCTCAGAGACAACACAGCCCTGGTCTGGCAGCCCCTGACCAGCCAGGCCCACCAGTCAGGGGCTGCAGGGCTGTGCCACACTCACCTTGGGGCTCAAATACCCCTCGTGAGGGCTCCAACCCCTGCCAGGGCCCTGAGAGCAGTGCAAAAGTCTTCATGAAACACCACCACATTTAGACTGCATTCACCTCAACCACCTCCCTCACCCCAAGCCTCAGCACAGTCCTGCAGAGGCTCTGTGCTTACCCAGCCTCTGCACCACCTCTCCCCAAATCTTCAAGACACTGGCAATTTCCATGCCCCTGTGGTCCTGCTCCATTCCAGCGCAGAGGGGACCAGCCACATACTGCTCTAAAAGCCCAGGTTCTCTCTCATCAGTCCTGTGACTCACCAACCCAGGCACTGCTCTTGCCCTGATGTGCCAGGGAGGGAGAACATCCCATTCCAAGACATGGTTAAGCTGAAGTCTCTTCTGGAGACAACCAATGGTCCAGAGACAAGGCTTACCTGAGGTCCAGCCTGCAAGCTCTGTGCTTGTCCATCACCTCAGAGCTGAGGGGAATGATGGCAGAGGCTGTTTTTGATCCACCCAGAAACCCACTGTAGGACCACAAAGCTTCCAGACCACACTGGGGACACACAGTGCTGTTCATCAGCCTGTCATTATAATAAGTGCTTTGCAGTCCCTTGTTGACAGGCAGCAGCAAAGCCTTCAACACTCACTTTTGACTACATTTTTGTAACAGAAAAGATTTAAAAGTCACCAACTTCAAACAGAACCAGCACTGTAATCAGGGCTTGGTGAGCTGTAGGGCCCAGCTGGGGAGCTCAGGGGGTTTGGGTCACACTGTAGGGGCACAACCATCTCTGCTGCACAAGGCTGGGGACTGACCCAAGCTGCACCACCACTGCCTCTCACAGTCCCTGCTACAACACACTAACAAGCAACAAGTATCAGAGAAAAGTTTACTTGTATTCCTAAAAATACATATTTTATGTCATGATGAAGCTCTCCACAGCAGCCACAGCTTGTACAGGCAGGAGAACCAAACTAAGTCAGTCTGACAAGAACACCATGAGGCCACAGCACAGAAACTCTTTCCTCAGCCCACAGGAACAGTTCCTCACTGAGTTTAGGCTGTCATTAGACTTCAGTAAGTGTAACATGCTCCTGGGCAGGCTCTCCATGTGGTCTCTCCCCAGCAGTGTGGTTCAGTCAGCAGAGCTGAACCTCACTGCTCCAGCCACAGCAGAGGTGTTGCTCCGAAGGTCTCTCCTTCTACTGCTTCTGCACTGCCTGTTCTTTCAGCTGGTTGACGAGCTCTTCAGCATACACCTTGAAGAGTGGGACTGGGTCCTGCAAGAAAGCAGAGGATACACCACTGAAAAGGAGTGAACCTGAGCAGCAGCAAGGGGTGAAGTGCAAGGGGGAGCCCAGGGAGCCAGTGCTGCAGGAGTGCTGACAGGTGAACCCAGAGGGAGGTGTGAGCAGGCTTTTTTCAGGGGCTAAACAAGGCAACCTGCCATGCTACTCCTCCAGCCACAGCTGCTGCTCAGCTCTGTAATCCTGCCTCAGGCACCTCTGTGGGACATTCAACAGCTTCCCCACTTCTGACAGTAGATGAGAATCATCAGCAACTCCCAGGGATCCCTTTCTTTCCTTCTGAAAATCTTCCCTTCCTCCTCACACTGCCTGCCATGAGAGCTGTGCTGGACACATGGGTGAACACATCCCATGAGGAAGCTGAAGCCCCACAGGGTTCTATGGCTCAGGAGTGCTCAGGCTGTTCAGATCAGCTGGCCATGCACCCATGACACCTCAGTGCTGAGCACTGCCTCAGGAACTCACCTTTTTTTCCAGGAGCCTCTGTTTTTCTATGGCTTCTTCTAAACTCAAGCCAACCCATTCAGCTTCCTCTTCTGGGATCACAAATTCCTGTGATAAAAGAAGGAGCAGGTGAGCAAAATGCAAATCCTCTCTACGCCCAAATCACACAAACATGTGATCCAGTAGGAACATTACTATGGACAAATTTTAAAGCGCTGTTCCCTCATTTCTGGCAACCCAAGTCCACTTCCCTTCTCTCCTTTTCCCTTAGTGAGAGTCCTGCTGCTCTGATCAGTTGTGTCCACTGCTGTGCCTCTCCTTTGAATAGTTCTGGGGCTGTACCTCAGCACAACTCCATGGATTGTGGGTGCTGGTGCTGTTTCCAGGCTGGCACTCACCACCAGCTGCACAAAACTGAAAGCCACATGGGCACTCTGAAGCTCCTCCCTGCAGCACCAGGACAAATTCTCACTGCTTGGACAGTGCCAACTCCTTCCAGTGCTTACTGCAGACCCTCACTGACCTCAATCACAGCAAAAATACAGGGTTTGTGTTCCTAAATCAAAGTACAGAAATCAGGAGCCCACAGAGAGGCAAGAAAAAGCTGATGATGTTGTTATTTGCTTTGCCTGTACTCACATCCGGCAGCACAGGAGCACCAACACCAGTTTGTGCTGTGACAGGGCAATTAGGGCACTGTCAGCCTGGACAATCAGCAAACACCACTGCAGGCAGCAGGCCAGGAGCTGCAGGCCAGGCACCCACCTTGTACTTGTCATAGATGGCCTCTCTCTTGGCTGGGTCGTCGGGATGCAGCTTAGGGTCCCTCCGTGCCAGGCGCAGCAGCATCGTTCGCTTCAGGTCCATCCCCAGCTTTGAGCACATGTCAGCCTTTGGGGTCTGGGGAGAGAGCCTGGTGTCACCCTGCTCCAGGGCACACACAGCACTAGCAGCTCACCCACACTGTACAGCTTCTCAGGACACACAGTACCAAAGGGGGAAATCCACTGGATTTGTTCCATGGCCAATTCAATCACACTTCTCACTTTTAATACCAAGAGTTCCAGCTAAGAAGGTGTTAAAGGGGAAGTAAAGGGGCAGCACTGATCTCTGTGACCAGGGACAGGACCTGAGGGAACAGCTGGAGCTGTGTCAGAGGAAGGTTAGGCTGGATGTCAGGAAAAGGCTCTTTCCCCCAGAGGGTGGCCGAGCACTGAACAGCTGCCCAGGGCAGCGATCACAGCTCCAAGCCTGACACAGCTCAAGGAGCGTTTGGACAATGCTTTCAGGCACAGCGTGGGATTGTTGGGGTGTCCTGGGCAGGGCCAGAAGTTGCACTGATGATCCTTATGGGTCTCTGACAGCTCAGGATACTCAACGACTCTCTCCCTGCCTGCCAGCCCGTGGGGAAGGGCAGTGTGGGCACAGCC
>NW_008685376.1:8627-8828 GCF_000695815.1 Acanthisitta chloris
GGCCGTGCGCGCCGGCTGTACCTTGAGGAGGTAGAAGTCGAAGCCGTAAGCCTCGTCGATCAGGTCGAGCGTGCGCATGGTGACGGTGATGGTCAGCGTGGCGTCCAGGATCTCCCTGTAGAACTGCCGCTCCAACAGCTGCGGCTTCCACGTCTTGGGCAGCCTGGTGGAGAGCTGGGCACGGGCAGACCGTCAGGGACG
>NW_008685377.1:0-7132 GCF_000695815.1 Acanthisitta chloris
GCGATCGCCCCTCGCCTGTGCTGCCCGCACCGCCAGCCCGCGCTGCTGCTGCGCTGCTAAAGAGTGATGCTCGTGTTCGAGCATCCCGGTTTCCTCAGCGAGGGTTATGACTTATATCCTCCGAGCTATGTATTGCTTATATCCTCTTTTCCCGCTGAGCTACTTTCCGCTGTCTTGCAGGACCGGCTCACTGGCACGAGCACTTTCCCATCGCCAATGGAGAGCGCCAGTCCCCTATTGCCATCAGCAGCAAGTCCGCCAAGTACGACTCCTCTCTGAAGCCTCTCAGCTTCAGTTACGATGCCAGCACAGCCAGAAACATTGTCAACAACGGGCACTCCTTCAACGTGGAGTTTGATGATTCTTCGGACAAGTCAGGTGAGACCTCATCTTTGGGTGCCAGGAGGGGACGTGGCAGGAATTGCTACTAAGACTTCTGCTAAAATGTATACTGAGGCTATAGGGTTTCTTTAAAGACAAAAAATTCCCAAAGGCTTCCGTGAGGTGAGGATTCACCCCTTAAGGACTCAACATCTCACATGACTTCTTTAGGCAAAGAGGAAGCTAAATTACCATTAGAAGATAACTAAGCCTAAGCTGCCCACTCTAAACTCGGAGAAGTGAATTACATTCTTTTTGTGTAAGTCGGAAGGACTCGGATAAGGGCTCAGCTGTGCAGAGAAGAAAAAAAAGTATTTGACAAGAGCAATTTTAGGCATAGCTCATAGTACGCTACTGATCAAATGGTTAATAGAAGAGGCAAAATATCTCATAGAAGGAAATTTGCCTTAGAATAGCAAAGGATTACAGTTAACAACTTGAAGTGGAAATAGTTTGGAAATAGTTTCTTTGGTTATCAAAATATTATTTCATATTTCTGAAGCCAGTATGCTCCCAGGTTAGTACAGAAACAGAGGAGTTATTAGAAAATACCTCTTTGTTCTTTTGCAATTTAAAAAACTATCCCGGACATTTCTTGACGCTGGACTTCCTAGAGAAAGATAATGTCTCTGACATATTGCTGCAAAGTTTGCTAGCAGGCAGTTGTTCCACAGTGTCTTGCTATTCATTGTGCTGTATGGTGAAATTAAGCACTGAATCCTGGAAACTTTTAGTTTTGAAACTTGAAAGGAATGGCTGTTTTAATGGACAGGCAGAATCCAAGCTGCTGTTGCAACAAGGCTTTTGTAGGTTGTCTTTAATTGTAGTTTGTCATCTGGCTGAATTTGCAGAAATCATCAGCCTGCTACAATGAACGTGCTTTTATTTTTAATTTAGACAGCAAAACCAATCCGATTGTAAGTCACTGCCTTCTCTAGGCGCTGCCTGCTTTAATTACTTGAGCCAAAGTGCCCTATTTTTCCTAAGTATTTCATTTTCAATGTCATTTAGGGAATGGTGCTGAAACTAAATGATCTGTGCCTACTAAAAATGTGAGGTTTTTGCAGGAAATGTAATATAACAGACTAACAGACATTCATTCAGCAGTGCATGAAGAATTTGACTTTGTATTTTAATGAGACTTGTTGCGCTGAACAGTATTAAGTGGTCAGATATAAGTTCGCAGCCACATGGGCATAGGTCCATGTATAGTTTACACAGAGCATCAACATATTTACATGGTTTAAAAAAAAAAAAAAGAAAAAGCTATTTTGACCTCTTAGTGTTTATTTTTCTGAGGCACTGAGCAGCTAAAGGAGTTGAATGCATGGGGAATAAGGTAAAAGATCCAGAGTGAAAAAATGGGGATTCTGTTTGTACCCGAGACATAAGAGTCTGCTCTCACAGTGATCCTGCTCTCACTGAGCCCAAAGGAAACAGGTTCAGGTCCCCACAGCCTAAAAAACATTTATGTGTTCACTTTGTGTGTGCCCAAGTTTGGAAAGACTGTGAAAATTAGGTTGGGAGGAAAAATGGCAGGAACATAAAATTGTTTAAAGAAATGTCTGTAGGAAAAATACTTCTATGAGAAAAGTCGGTGCAGAACCAGAACATCTGTGATAGGGATCCTCTGGTAGATATGCAGTGACACAGCTTTCAGAGTGGGAGGATAGCAGATGCAAGTATAAATATTCTCAGTAGCTCTATTAGTGAATCAGAAACTGATTATTCTTCAGGAACAAAACACACAAAACAGATCTCTATGAAGCCTGGTATGGGTGAATCCTTCAGTATCCCACTTCCTATCGAAAATTACAGTGCAGGGAAGCTACCTGGCAGCACACTTAATGGCTTCATTTGTATGCGGTTAACTAGGTAACCTACTTTCCTTACACAAAATAGAGCTGTCTTTGACTTGTCTCTGCTTAAGTCTGAACTTGAGACTCTAATGTGTGTACCTAGTTCTTGGTTAGACATCACGCAACAGTCACAAGGTGAAACTGTGAGATTGTGTGTGCTGGTATGTTTTACAGAAGACAGTGTGATAAAATCATGTAAATACTTCCCACAGGCTGTGCTACTTGCTTCTATGAGCTGTCCCATGTGTGGTAATGAATTATCTGTAGTAGTAGGCACCAAATGAAGTAATAAGATCATTGTTTGTGAATAATCTTCAAGATGTGAGTAATTGCACACAAAGTAGATCCATTTCATTAAGAATCTTCAGGCTCATACCTAATGACACTGAAGCAAACTGAATGGCAGTTCTGAGTGTTAATGTCAGTTTCATGACTCCCGCTCTTCAGAATATGCAAAATGAGTTCTTGCAATAAAAAATACAGGTAGTAATAGCATAGCAAAAATAGGTAAGAAAGCTAAAATGCATGTTTGGATAAAACTCTTTGAAAGTAGTTATTACTTATTTCTATGATTCAGAAAATATGTAATGCAAATAATGTTGATCACAGGTAAGAACAAGTAGATACCAGAATAATCAAAATTTTGATGTTGTTCCCCCCAGAATGTGCATTTGTTACATTACATGTGTGCATCAGGAATACGTAGTATAAAGCGTCTGCCCATATCTGTGAAAAACAAAAATCTAAAAGTTAGGTTTTCTTAAAATGGTATCTCATCTATATTATTTTGAGCAAGAAAGTAAAATAAAAGTTTAAGTTTTTTGCAATTTATGCAACTAATGTCTTTACAGAAGAAAATGTTTTCTTCTCTGCTCTTAGAAGATCTCTTTATCAGTAGGTGGAGCTTTATAGGCGTAGCTCTTAATACAAGTTCTAATTATGCCTATGACCTATACAATTTTCTCTTACAATGAAGTTTTAACAGGGAAATTATGTTAATTTTTGTGATAGCTTTAGAACCTTTCTTTGGTTTACTTTCTTGTTAATTTTTTTAGATATGCTTAGATGTTACTAACCATGCTTAAAAAAACTGTCTTCCTAAGCAATTACCTCCAAATCTTCCATTTCACTTCTTGTAATACAGCCTTTGAACTTCTTGGCATATGTGACAGCCGTTGCATTCAAGAATGGACTTCTGAAGGCTCAGTCAATTCCCAGAGTGAATCCCCTTCATATTTCACAGTTGCTAGTTGGTAGAAATGGCATATGGAAAGGAAATTCAGACGCCAGCATGGCCATGTTCACAAACACTTCTTGTTTGGTGAAATTCCATTGTTTTCCCTTAGATAGAAGGATATCTTTTGTCTCGTTTCCTTTCAGAATGTTTTCTGGGGCTTGTCTGTGGAAAGCGAACAGTGAACTTCCTCTTCCAGTTGCTGCTTAGTCACTCTTCTCTCTCCTTCAGGTCTTGCAGTTTCTTAGTTTCTCTCATATGCACTGTATTTTAATAGTAGTGAAGGTATTTGGGCATTCATCTTCAAAATTTATATGACTTTAGAAGTAAAAATTCATTATGATAAAAATGTCACTAGGAATAAAACTCCGAATTCAGGTTCATCCACTCTTGTATCCTGGGACCAGATCTGCCATGTATGAGTGAAGCAAATGGTGCTGATAACTGTTAAAATAAAGTGTATTATTATAATTGAGGACTTTTATAGCCAAGGACTGTCTTATTAAGGGTACTTATTTTATCATATTAAACTCTTCATATTAGTCTGCTGTAAGGACTTGCGTATGGTTTCACTTGCTTTAAAAGACAGAAGTAAACAGGGACTTTTATGAGCTGTAAAACCACAGGACGTGACTTTGCTCAAAAAATTCTCAAGAGCCTGAAAGAAAATTTTGTAATATCCTTAGTTATAGCGTGTTTTCTGTGTTAAGTTTTTACCAGAAAACTTTTCAGAATTCACCTAAAACCTGAAATTCAAATGGAAAATGCTCACAGCAGTAGACTATGTATTTGTATTTCTGGTCATATGTTTGAGTCAGTCAGCCATTAATTTATTCTAGAACAAGAATGTTAAAATATCATTTTTTGGCTGTAGAATCTGACAGAAGTAAATTGCAACTATGGTGTAAAGCTCTAGAGACATTACTAAATGTATTGATGATTTATGCTTGTGGGCCAGTCTCTTAATTGTTTCCTTCTTCTTGACACTGAGCTAGAGAGAATATTGGATTTCAAGTCAGTTCCAAGTAAATCTGACATTCTTGCAAATATTACATCATAGTAGAACTTTATGAGAAGATCTGGGGGAATGAACTACTGTATTCACCTTGATACTGCCATCATTTGGGAATCATAGTCGGAATAGTTGTAATCCAATATATTACTCAATTCTTTCTATAATTGTAAATATTAATGAGTATGCTTCAGCTATCTTGAATTATGACTCACTGTAAACAAATCAGTCTATTTTGTTAAAGTGGTTATCCAAGAACCAGTGCATTAGCACTGCTTGGTTGGCAGTGAGTTACTTTGAAAGTTGTGCCCCTGTTGCTCTTCTTCCACCTCAGCTGCTAAATGGAGGAAGACACAGGTCTGCTGCCTTTAAGGCACAACTCTTAATCAAAGTCACCACCGCTGGTCTATTTTTAGGCTTCCCAGCTCTAAAAATAATATTAGCCACACCAGAATAATATTGCATGTCATCAGTATGGGGTCATGGATTGAAGGTCTACAATGCTGTATAGCTTAAGCAATGTGTTGATCCTTCAGAATCATAAATCCGAGAACTAATTGCTTATAACTTTAGGGGACTGTATTTAGACACCTGCTTATGTCACAAGTAACCTTGTGCACTGCTTAACTAGAAAGTCAGAGGTCTCAAGGGTGTGTGATCATTAAGTCATCTTTCCTGTGAACTGGGATCACCAGAAGCTGCAAAGCCTATGTAAACAAGTGACTTGAATAGCTCTAGTGCTTCCAGGAACTGGAAAGGAAGATGAGAGGGCTTGAGATCAGTCCTGCATGTTTCAGGTCTTCATTTCTTTACAGAGCCCAAAAGTGCCCTTCTTCACTTCCACTTGGAAGCTGCATGTTAACAAAACAATAAAAAGGTCTATGTAAGTTTGACATGGATTGTGCATTTAAGAATCATGGCAACTTCTTTCCCTTCTTCCAAATTCCTCCTCTAGGGACGCTTTTAGTGCAAAACCAGGAGAAACTAATCAGCTGTTATCAGCTGGGGCCATTTGGAAAGGTTTATTTTTAAGATGTAATGAAGCTGTGTGCCAGATGTCACGATGACCACTCTTCCCAGCTGATAATTTATTTACTTGTAAGCATGAGAGATTGCTGTGTACTTAGAGGTAATGCTCACACCTTAAGTTTGTTTGTCCTTCATTAACTCTCAACATGAGTACTATGTCTGATATACAATTTTCAGTACAGGAAGTAGTCACTGAGATTAGTATTTAGCTATTAACAATTGTTACTTTCAAGAGAATTTTAATTCTTCCAACTTGGTTCTAAAAGTCGTTGTCAGCCTATATGGTGTGAAATGTGAGGGCTGAAGCCTGGTCAGTACAGCATTTTAGGATTCTCAGAGAATCTACATTTAAGAGACTGCATGTGAAATTATCTCCACCAGTCCCAGGAAGTTGGAGGAATGCTAAGAACCTAAATGACTTTGTATCCTTTAACATGTCAGAGTCTTTCTGGCTACTGCCCAGCCTGGTTGAAATAGTTCAGCTGAGGTGAATTGGAACCACTGACCTGCTGCAGATAGACACATCTGCAGAACTGCTGCATTTTGGCAGTCGTTTCATTCTGCTCTATCTCTGTGAAACATCCTCGTTGCCTTATCAGGCTGAACTTCTAGAAAGGTCAGAGTAGGTTGGGGTTTTTTCCTTATGATATACCAATTACGTAGTTTTTCTCATGTTAAAACCCATTATAGGTGTTTTCTTCAAGTATGAACCCTACAGTCAGACGCTTGAATTCTGTCTTGCTCTTCTTGCTTGTCATAATACAACATCCTAGGAGGAATGTCTGAAAGAGATAACCTAAAGAAGGAAATATCTCACAAAATGCAACTCTCTGTATTCCACATTTCACAGAAGTGACAGCTTACCCTAACTGAACTCTTCAGTCAGTCAGATGGGGAAAGCCCATCCTTGCATAAGAACACAAGGCTAATCCCTGAGCATCCTAAGAGCCTTTTTTGTCATTAATAGTGCATGATGCTCAAGAGTCTGGGTTTTTTTCCCCTCAAGTGATGCTCATCTGCTTTGTCTCTTCAAGTCCTGTTTTCTATCATACAGATGTCCGTGTATGCACAAAAGCTTACAAAATATTAACACTAATGTACATACTATGCATATGTTTGCATACATACCTACAGTGTCATATACATGAGCACCTCTACTGTAGGCTGATATAAAATCATAGTTTTCTTCGTGCTAAAGCAATGTGTGTGCAAGAGGGCTGTCCTCAAAGGCAGATGCCTGAAATGTCCTGCTGCTTGGTTTGTGTTTGGTGGAATCTCAGTTAGAATTAATTTCCTAAGTTTGGGGCTTTGGACATCTGCTCTGCTCTAGTGGATGTATTATTTGAGCTACTGGAAGGAGCTTTGCTGTGATTTTCGTTTTAAGAACATTTTCTCATTCTGCATTTTCTCAGAGTAACACACTTTATCGTGGTATTTTTTCTTGCTACATTAATTTGTATTACAGAAAGGAATTCATTCTAATTCGTGCCACAATCTTGTAGTTGAGACATTTTGGTTATTTCTTTGACATGTCTGTTGCCTTGATGTTTTTTAGTCTTCAGCTCTGTATACAGAGAACATCCCATAGAAGGTAACTAAGTAGTAATTCCATAGCAT
>NW_008685377.1:7147-13783 GCF_000695815.1 Acanthisitta chloris
TGCTGCCACTTCCCAAAAAAAAGGTATAAAGTCATCCACAGTATTTTTTCACAAGGCTGTTACATTTTACATGGAAAAGATAATCACTCACTGGCTTACCTTTAAGTAGAACAGTGAAGTTGTATGACCTTAATAAAGAGCTGTCCCAGAGACAGCAAAATGCCATTTGGTTTCTGTGTGTTTTCAAATATCCCAAGAAAGTGTAATGAAGTCAAAACAATTTTGCCTTCTTTATCCACGAAATCCCACAGTCAATTTAAGTCCCATAAATGGAATAGTTTGTGTGGTTATTTTTCTTTCCAAAATAGTGCTGCTAATACTTATGTTCACCTAATTTAGACCGTACTATGAGAGACCAAAGTGTTGAGTAGGTTGAACCTGTGACAAAAGAACATACTTTCCAGCTTGGCTTGTGCTGTCTTCAGACTGCATTGCATCTGAAGCTATGCTATACAGCAAAAGGGAGCATAGCTACATGTGTGTTTTCAGGATAGTTTTCACTAGTGCTGACTTCAAAAGGAAGGGAGCTAATGTCTAAATGCTCAAATATGGATCAGAATTCCCCATCCTTTCAAAAAAGGGAATGGAAAGGTTGGACTTCTATTTTCAATGTGGCTTGAGTTGATGTTCCCATCACATGGGACAAAGATGGGGAAGTTTCTGGGGTGAATGTTGTTTTGATTCTTGATGAATTTACTTTGCAAAAGTTGATAGGATTTATTCATGGTTTAAAAAGCTTGTGCCAATGAGAGGGGAAAAAAAAGCTTCCACTTTCCCTTGTAAGTTTAGTTTTAGATTTTACTTCTTTGGAGAGGTTGAGAAGTATTAAAAATGAAATAACTGCTTCATGTAGGCTAGAACAAGAAGGGCTGTTGTGTAACTAAGCCTGCTGAATTTGTATTCATTCACACTAATCTAATTATTACTTTCTTTGAATGCTCTGCTGTGAGTCAAAATAAGCTAGTGCTGGATTTGAGAACCAGAGAATGAGAAAAGTAAGCAAAAATGGCAAAGAGATTTTTTTTTGCATCTTTTTGGTTTTATGAGACTATATCAAAGTTTGTGTAGAGAAATAACACTGCAAATTAATTCAAGAAGATTGCATGGTTCTGCTTTTCAGCATGCTTTCCATTGATTAATAATGGCAGATTAACCTGTGCTGCGCTAGTGCTTTCCGAGGTTGAGGAATGGTGGAACCTCAGTCCATTTGTACCTGCAACAAGCAGCAAGACCATGAGCTAAAGAAACTGAAGTGGGAACGTTGCAAGACCATGGCATCATTTAAAAATGTAACGTGATATTGTGTGAATGAAATGATTTTACATCTGAAAGACATAGCAACCATTTACTTCATTTCCAAAAGGAACTAATGCACATTCATAGTCACCGTTCTGAAAAAAATACTCTGATTTGTAGTCCTGTGCTAGAAACAGCTAAGCTTCTTGGCAACTAGCACATGCAGAAACATAAAAGTAGAATAAGATATGTTCCTATTTAATTACTTTAAGTAGCCATTCTTTTTTGTATTACATAGCTTAGCAATAGGTAGGGCAGGTCTTGGTCTGTTGGCTGTTCAGTGTCGGCTACAGTATTGGAAATTACAAAGGCTGCAGTGGAACATATAGTCACATTTTTCAAGTAGAAATACATGTTTGGAGACTTCTAAATATATTTACCAAAGGAGCCCCAGGGAAATTCTAAATTTGTCCACTGAACCTAAATTTTGCATGTGTAAGGCACACCAGTGGAAACTAATGTGTTTTATAAAAATCTTATATTTAATTTCCATGTATTTCAGTTTTTTGGTGAAATCCTTCTCACCTCATTGCCATATATTCATGGCTGTTGTCCATGCTTGCATATAATCAGAATTATTCAAGAGCATAGTGACCTTTTCCAATCTGCTTTTGATGTATGTTTTTACACATGCATGTATTGTGATAGTGTCTAGACTTAATTGCACACTGAGAGGAAAGCATCTTTACTCCACAGAACCATTTTTGGCACACACACAGAGCACATTTACATATGATATCTGATGTTAATACTCTTCTGTCACTTTACTGTGTATATGTATGTATATTTACATATATGTAGATATATAGAGAAATTGGACTCTTACAATATCTAAAACTTCAAATTACACCTAAAAGTATTTTTTATTTCAAAATATTTGCATCTTAAAATTTTAATTGTGAATTTGAATTTGAGAAGCTTAGCAAAAAAACCAAATACCAACCAAACCACAAACCAGTCTGGAACCTTGCTCTAATGACTTCGATAAATAGCTCTATTTAAGAGAACTATTTGTTATTGTTCTGTGCTTCATGCTGCGCTGGAGGAGACATTGTATGTACCTTGAGCATTTTGCAGTAGGGCTTGATCCTGCATATCATAATGGTGATTGGTCACAACTTAAGTAGAAGGGAGAGCAGAATAAGGGAGCTCAGGGGCACTCGCTCCTGTGTAATTAAAAGCATATCTGGGCACTCCACTTAGAGCAGTGCCATAGCAGGAGTAATGCCAGATAATGGAGAGCATCAATAAACAGTTCATCTCCAATCCATATTTTAAAAGATCTGCCTGTGCAGGCATTGCCATTTTCACCACCATGGGAGGGACAAGAGATTTGAATTCACACCTCTGCAGTGCCTTTCCCCATGCCTAGTGCTTTACCTTGACGCAACCCATGGCTGACTGGTGTTTAGGTTTAATTTGGAACCAAACGCATTTTACTCAATCCAATCCACCACAGGATTTGCAGGATTAAGCCCTAAATGGATGAAGTGCCTAAAATGAAATGGCAAAATACATTAGTAAGTGTTCAAGTTTATTTCTACGGAATAACTTTATATAGGTGTCTTACAAAGGCTTTTTTTTATTTATTTGGTGACAGAAAAGTTATATCATTAGCTCTTCCCTCATCACTTGTAATATTAGCATGCCTGTTAAGTTGCTGATGAGATGCTCACTGTAAAGTCACTTAGATTTTTTATGCATTTATTATTGATTTTGGTATATTGCAGCAATGTACCATTGAAGACAGTCTGGAGTGGCATGGCAGCATGCGGTGAACTGTAAATCACATGGAAGACTTGAGATGGATGGTCCAGTTTGAAATGAGACTCAATAACAAAGGTTATGGGAGTTGCTAATAGGGGCTCTTTGCTTTGCAGTGCTGCAAGGAGGAGCACTGGATGGAGTCTACAGGCTGGTACAGTTTCACATTCACTGGGGATCCTGTGAAGGCCAAGGGTCTGAGCACACTGTGGATGGTGTGAAGTATGATGCAGAGGTAGGACATGCTTTACTTTCTCCAGTCTTCTGTGTATAATAAGGTTCCTTGGTTGGTTTTTGGTTTTTTTTTTTATTCCATCATAGTAGCAACTCCTCTTACAGGTCTTGACAGGGGAAGGTTACTATAGAGGATTTTGATATCATGCCACCCTAGAACCTACTCCTTGCAAGAGCAGAGATTGGAGTTGACTCCTTATAATATTTCTTGTCCCAGCTACTTCATGTCAAAGAGAAGCAGAAAAACACACACTAATTATCCCTGGTTTTTCCCCTGCTTTTTTAGTGACTTTTGGAAGTTATAAAGAAAAAGAATTGCCACACCTCTCTGCACACATACACATATACATCCTTTTTTTCCTGGCTTCGAGTTTTAATGTCATAGGCATTTATAAACACAACAGAATAATTCTGGGGCAGACTCTCATCTACTGGTAGCAAAGAAGCAATAGGAGCTATGAAGAGGGCAGGCAGCAAAGTCAGATCTTGTAGGCACTTTTTGTGATATCTTTGATATTCCACATGCCCCTTGGACCACTTAAGGCTCCATATTACAGTTTCACTCCAGAAACGGAGTAACTTTAGTGCTTTCCTTGTCTCCTGTTTAGAAATCTACCGCTGGATATTGTGACAGACTTCTAAAATGCATTCATAAATACACATTCACTGAGCATATCTGTGATTTGCATTGATGAATAAGAAGAGGAAAAGAAATAGCCCCACAAATTTATTGGTTCTGATGCTTTTTCATGAGATAGACATAGCTTTTATCTTATCCGAGAAACTTTGCATTGCCTTATGTCTGTTTGCAGCACCATAATTACTTGTTCAACTTGATTTGCAGATGTCCTTTAATTACAAATAACTTGAGATTAAAAAGAAAGCAACATCCTGGCTAATGTGACCTGGAGATTAATTTCATAATCTTTTCATAAAGTCTTTCAAGAAAAAGGTTGATTGTTTGGGTTTTGTTTCAAAAAAAACCCTTCTAAATTGCAGGTCACATCTGTAGTTAATGTCTTACCTACTTCTAATACTGACAATCACGTGTTGATTAGAACTCTTGGATATATAGCCCTAAAATGCTATATCATAATCCTGCAGGCTGTATAAGAAGATAACAAGAGTTTCACCAGATGAAAAGCAGAATGATACACCTACAGTTTGCATTTAAAACTCATCTGGAAATAAGAGTGTAAAGCAAAATAAAATGCTTGACAGAAATCTCTGCATAAATGAAACTTTAAAGTAGATGAATGAATCAACAAATTCTTAACTGTACAAAAAAGTTGTTAAATCTCAGCAGTAAAACACCATCTTAATAAATTACTTCCCTGCATCCTCATTTGTGAGGTATTGTGGATGGTATATCATCTTCACAGTGCTTCTTGTGTTCTTGCTTCTAGCTCCATATTGTTCACTGGAATGTAAAATATGGTAAATTTGCTGAAGCTGTGAAGCATCCTGATGGTCTGGCTGTGGTGGGCATCTTCATGAAGGTTAGTTTCACTTTTTCTTTCATATTAATTGTCCAGCATGTTCATTGTGTTGCAGGGGGGATCTAAGAGCCTAAAATATAGATTAAGGCATTGTGCTATACTGCCTAAACCCATAGCAAACTAAGTGGTGCTCCAAATTGTCGTCTCTCTACATACAAAAATAGTACACCATCCATGAAGGATGGCTTCCATCTGTCACTGAAGCAGTCCTATTTGCCTTCATCCAGACAGTGCCAGTGCCATAACTCTTACTGGTGAAAGGTATGTGCATCATTGACAAAGTTATGTGTATATGAATCTGCAGTAGAACCTTGCTAAATAACACCTGCTTTCCTTTTCTTGTCATTGTTGAATGTCCAGAGTGTTTTGACTTAGTTGAATTTTCTTCACAGCTAGTTAAAGAAGGTGTCTGTGCCTCAGCAGTGTGTAGAACTCAGTCCTGACCTCACTGAGGGTGGCTATTTTATTAGGAGGGTGACTTCTATTAAAAAAGAATGGCTCAAGTCCAAAAATAAATCCACACACTGTAAATGAAAATAACTTTACTCTGTCCAGTGTCCTTGGCTGACCCATTTGTGCTGACTCGATTGGCATGATTCTACAGAGACAGTTCCAGTCACTGGTGCTGTAATACTCCTGTTATGTCATGAAATGGTGCTGGGAAAATGTTTCCTTGAGAAGTGTAACAGAAAACTAAAGGTATCATGAGAGTTCATAGTGATTTTTCTTTTCATATGGTTTGTGTTACAGGTGGGAAATGCCAAGCCTGAAATACAGAAAGTGGTGGATGCTCTGAGCTCCATTCAAACCAAGGTAATATCTGCTGTCTGTGTTGACTGGCACCAATCACAACTGTGCTGTGTTGTCTTCTTCAGAAAGTAGATTTTTTTACTACTTCCCAGTCTCCTGCATGTATGAAAGTAAAACGAACCTTCCTGCCATCAGCACTGGTGCTTTCATAATCCTAAATGCAAAACAGATGCAAATGAAGTTCTGGTAGAGGGCAGGGAGTAGTAGAAACAGAAATTTAGTCACAGAGATACGAAATGATCGCTATCTTTTAACTGCATTTCAACCTGTAGGGTAGGATTCATCTTCATATTCTAAACTGCTCTTCTAGGTGCCCTTTCTAGTCAATGATGGCAGATGGAAAAGGCACTTCCCCTCATCTCTGCATCTGTGGGCTAAATTTCCTTGCTTCAAGAGGGCATGCTTCTCTTGGCTATTTCTAGAGAGAGTCCAGATAAACAGTTTGATCAGGATATATAGCTATTAGGAAAGAAAGGCTTTTTGTATTTTAAATATTGTGTGCAGTGTGTGTGTGTGAGCTGAATAACGAGAAACTAAAAGTACTTGCCTGAGTATTTAGGTACTTTCATAGTAGGTAAAAGCCTGTGCCAATGAGAAACGTGGACAGGAAAGGTAAGGAAAGACTACGCTGTCATCTTTGTCATTAGGCTCCCTTGGAGCTAAATGGATGCTGCTGTTACTGCAGTGAACTCTTCAACAGGTCTCCCAGGTTCTATATTTTCAGTGCAATCAGTGTATGTGACATCTGAAATCTCATTGTTCTTCAAGCAAGTTAAAATCTTACCTCTAGGAGCAAGGAACATAAATGCAACATTTGAAATGAGGAACAATGTCTTGAATGTCTTATAAGATGTATATTGCTGAGTGTCTTTAATCCCAAATATACTGTAGTTGGTACTCAATACTATGCCAAACTCCATTTCTGCCTCTCTCCAAACATGGAGTTTCCCTAGGAGACTTGACTACTGCAAGCCCAGTGTATATATGTGGTCTCTCCTCTGACATCAGCTGATCTGCTTACTGTATTGTAGGG
>NW_008685377.1:13805-16200 GCF_000695815.1 Acanthisitta chloris
CCTACTGGACTCCTTCCTGCATGCAGAGACTACTGGACATACCCTGGCTCACTGACCACTCCACCACTGCTGGAATGTGTGATTTGGCATGTTCTGAAGGAACCCATTACTGTCAGCTCTGAGCAGGTAGGTCTCCAATGGATGATGCCAGAGATGTGTACTGGAGTTAAATTGATTGCTTCAGTTCAGCCCATCTGGTGATCTTTGAAGTGACAGTGTTACTGCTTAGCTATGCAGGGTATTGACTAGCATCACATGTCAAAAATATATGCTTGAAGTGGTTATCTTCTTCTGACAGGACTCTGCTTCTGTGTGTGGAAGTAGAGCTTGCTCTAAAATATAAGGCTGTCTTCTGTCTGGATGCTGTCCAGGGAAAATGTTGGGGGGTTGAAAAATTTAATCAGGCTTTCCAGATACATGGTTAGAGCTGTTATGTGGTAAAAATCTGGAAAATTGAGGAATGCATGAAAGGACCATTTGCACATGCAGAGTTAATCTAGCATGTATTCTGAGCATCAGCAGGTTTGCTGTAAATGCACACGTCACCTCTCTGGGTGTGCTTACCTGGGAAATACCAGGTTTACCAAGCACCTGGAGAGCATGAATCCTGCATCTGCAGTCTCACACTGTTGATCTGTAGTTGGTCTGTTGATTTTCCAGCATTTCCAGGACACAGAGCTCTTTTTACAAGTTCTATTTGGCACAGAACAGACTGGAAAATCCCACGCAGAATTGTGACAATCCTAACAAAACTCCATTGTTTGGAAGAGGCAAAACTTGCAGATTCCAGAAGTCTGCTGCCTAAAAAAATCCTTTACTCTGTTGACCAGCTTGAGAAGGATAGTCTTCCTAGTAGGAAGAAGCTTATGTGGATTAAATCATTCTTGGCCCTAGCTTTCTGCATCATCCATTAATGAAATTACGTAGAGACAAGATTCCATTCTCGGGTTTGAATCTGTGTGCTTGGGAGATATAAATAGAATCTAGAGCCTATAAATATAAACTGGCCCTGAAGGGCTTTGGTTTAACCTTCAAACTCTTAAATCTCTTTTATCAATGGCACCCATGCTAACAATAATTCTAGGGGCTTTATTCAGCTGATGTGAAAGGAATGTGACTGAGCTCTTGTGGGACTTAACGTAATAAAAGAATACATGATGAGGAATAACTATTGGAAAGAACAACTATAGCAATGATTACCATTAATAAACTGCCAGGGAGCATTAAAGTTGACACCATTTACTTACTCTAAACTACTACTATTGCTATTGTTAATCCAAAGTTTGCAAATATGGGGTTTTTTTACAGGGCAAAATAGAGTTGTTTTTCCTGCTACACCTACTTCAACCACCTACAAGTTGTAAAAGACACCACTTGTTTCTCCCACACACCTCTCTCCTTATTGCCATCAACACTTCAAGAATGAATTTGAGATCAAAACACTGTGTGTGGTAGCTTGCATTTACATTCCAAAACTGATCAAAACAAAAAAATGTATATCACATGGGGTATTGACATGGGGTTTAAGTTCAATAGGTTTTCCAAAGATAGATAAAAGCTGGATGTAACAGCAGGATGTAGTGAGCCTATCATTTGCTGTAGTGACTTGCAGTTCCTGGCAGAAGCTGAACTTTGTTCCAGTTGGTCCTGAAGTTAAAGTCCAGGGGAGGTTTGTCACTGCTGAGGGCCTTCCTGCTTGAATGAGGGAAAGCCTGGTCTGCAGCCTGACTTGTAGGAAATGCTGTGTCCCACCCACATATTTTTGTCAGCAGTTCCACCTGTCTGTGTGAGATCATGTTTGGGGGCGGGTTATTATTTTGGCACAGTCTTTTTTTTTTTTTTTTTTTTAACTAGTTCTGGAGATGCCCATATAGACATACAGGTGCTTTTATTACATCAGACTGTGCAAACTCTGATTGTGCTTAGGAACAAGCACCACAACTTTAAGGTATGCTCCTACTGATGTGGAGCGTTTACTAATCTCATAGCATTTGAAAATCGGGGCAACTTGAATAAATTCAACAGCTTTATTTTGACCCAAGGGTAAGGTGTTCGTTAATTATTATTATTTCAACTAGATTATATATATATATAAAGAGCCAAGACTGTATAACTTGCAGAGGATTCTGAAAGGGTTTCAATTCAGATCTGTATCAAGGACAAACAATTCTTTGTGCATGGAGTTCAGAAAATGTGTGCCTACGTCCTTGTTTTCTGTGCTTGCAAAGTTGTTCTTGCTAGGATATTTTGTGGAGAGGAGAGCCTGTGTCAGGGGCAGGAAATGGTGTGGATGAAATGCAAACACATGGGTGCTGATGCCACCCATAGACTGTTAGTGCTGGCTAAACTTTGAGCTGGAGCTCTGGCTCAGGCCTGAGGTGTGTAATTTCAAATA
>NW_008685377.1:16221-32368 GCF_000695815.1 Acanthisitta chloris
TGTTTGTGCCTTTTTCCACAGATGTGCAAAATTCGTGGCCTTTGCTTCAATGCTGAGAGTGAGCCCGTGTGCCCTATGGTGGACAACTGGCGCCCATGTCAGCCTTTGAAGAGCAGAGAAGTCAGAGCTTCCTTCCAGTAACCTCAGTGCTGAGAGTGTTAGAAATTGCTGTGTTTGTGAGGAGCCCCTTTTGCTAAGCCCAAATCAAACCTTTGCCATGTGTGCCCTGGCAACATCTTGTCTCTCAGATTCATTCTTTCTTTCGCACTGCGTCTGAAATGCCTGCAAATGAAATGTGAAAGGCTCTTGGCCAAATAGGAAAGGATTCTTTAGGTGTGGGATTGGGGGAGGCAGGGGGTGGGTGGCTGTGTGCATTTTGGTGACTGTTACTGCAACTGACACTTTGGTATAACAGTATGTTGGCTACTTGAGGATATGATGATAGCAAAATAAGCCATTTTAAGAAACCTCATCCACTGGTGTGATAGTACACATAACTAACTATAACTTGAAGCTTTGTGAGAAGCACAGGAATACAGAATATAGCTATGATTTAGGAAAAGAATTATTTTGAGCAAGTAAAGCAATTCAGAATTAGACTTATTAGATTTTAAGAAACTGACATGTAAATATTTTTGAGACTGTTTTACATTTTTACCCATGCTTTCAACAATCTTGATTATGTCTTAATGGTAGTGTTGGATTTTTTAATTAAAAATGTTCTAAATTGTTATCTTTAAAAGTTGTTATTACCATAGAAATAATACAAAATATGTTTTCATTGAAATAATATATGCTCTAATTTAAAAAGGAAAATAATATTGTATTTTAGATAACTTCTCTAATAAATCTATACTTTTATTTTTGCTTCCATGCTGTTATTTTAATTCTGGAAAGGAGTCACTCATCTGTTCACATCATTGCATAATAAACATATATTACTAAATGTATAGTATATTGGGAACTGGCTTCAATGACTGAAGATGAATGCAAAACTATATGGATTTGTTAGGAAAATAAGTACAGATCTTCTCTGGTAGCAGAAGGTAGTGTTAATTTTGGGCAATCACTGCAAATTATCATCAAAGCTGACTGTATAATGAAAGATCCCCTCACAAGACTTTCAAACAAAATCATACTGAAGAACAGGCTCATTAGATTTTGGTCCTAAAGCAATTTATTGTGAGTTTCCTACTTCATCAGGAATCACTTAGTAATTTATAAGATACCAGTTGTGCAGGCTAGGTTCTGAAGCACCTGGATCTTGAAATGTGTGAGATGGAAATGAAGCCTTTTCAGAATGCTTACAAATATCTTTAGAAAACTCTATCAAATCTCACCCTTTGAAAAGCTTCCACATTGAAAATGCCCACCACCCTACCCCACCCCACAAAAAGCCCCAACAAACCAGAACAGATAAACAGAATGTTACTTTGACACAGGTTGGTTGTTCCAAGTTGAATTTTTTTTGAAAGAAGCTATGAAGTACTTGTCTCGATACAGCTATGCTGACTAATTTAGCTTCTTCATGTTGAGTGGTTTGAATACTTTTCTGACTCTTAAGCATCACACAGTGGCTATGTGCTATGCATTCTCCCTGAACAATGTAAGAGAGGCTACACCTTTAAAATGAGAATTATAGATCCAATACATTGCAGCTTAAAGCTGCTGAAGCAAGCTAAGATGAAATGCCTTACAGAATCACAGGGTGGCTGAGACTGGATGGGATCTCTGGGGATCATCTGGTCTAATGCTTCTGCTCAACCAGGGCCACATACAGCATATTGCCTAGGACTATGTCCAAATGGCATTTAGGTATCTCCAAGGATAATTTAAAACATTACTCCTAAAATTAATAAAGTGTTAAACCCATATCTTGGCAACTATGATACCCTGGCTACGAGGTAATAAGACTTTCTGATAAGTAGTAGTCTCATTGGTACATATATAGCTTAAACAGTATCCAGGTTGGTAGATGACAGAGAATGTGAACTTCTGCCTAATGGCTAGGGTAAAAATCTGGAAATGCCTCCCAAGTTCACAGCTGCAATAAAAAAGTTTCATATCTCATACTCCATCACACTTCAAGGTTGCTCCATAAATAATAACTAACAGCAAAGACAACCAACATCAACTATATATTTATCATCTTGTTTGCATGAGGCTGTTTACCTGGAATATTGCCAGTGCCATATGTTTGCCTTTGCTGACTATGGAGTACTTCTGTATTTAGCCAGATAATGCAAGCTGGTGTTCCTAAGTCACAAACATAGTGTGCAGGAAGAGCCTGTGGTGTTTCTAACCTGTGTGGTCCACCAGGGAACACTGTTCATTTTTCTGTTTTCTTCTTTTATTTTGTCCCTGAACCAACTTGTGGAACTGCCCCTCAAAATCCTCACAAAAAAAACCCTCTCCAGCATAAAATGGTACATGGGTTTATCACAAATTCACAATTTGCAATTAGACTTTACTGCTATGTCTCTCTTTTCAAGGGAGACATATTAAGTCCAATCCAGAAATAAAGAAAACAATTTCCCTTGCATTCATGATTCATTTCCTGAATGGTGAGTTTGATTAAGATAATGGTGAATAGATCTAGTTCTTCCTGACCTTTATTCTCCCTCACTATTTGCTCATATGAAGAGCTTATAATTTGGTCTTGCAATTGTTCCACAGCAGTCTCATACAACACTCATTGTAACATCACACTTAGACCTGTTTTAGCTGAAAACCCATTTATGAATTCATAATGAAAAGTGTGGAACCAAAAAAGTTCCACTGCAGGTAATTGTGTTACTGTCAAGCAGGCAGCTCTCGTTAAAGGAAAGTTCATGTAGAAGAATAAAAAAATAAAACAAAAAATAAAGCTAGTGCGTTAATCTGAAGTCATTGCAAGATGCTCAACCAGCACTTTGATGGGGGAAAGAGGAGCACATTCACTTGCAAACTGTTCATTTTGCACAGTTTGTGATCTTGTCTGGCACTTGTCTGCCAACTACATGTGTTAGAACATTTTAGGATTTTTCCACTGCTATTTCTAGGGCTTGGATTTGTCCTAGATTGACATAGGCGGGTACACTATGATTAGAGATGTTCCCTTGAAGATAAGATAATAATGCCCTGCATGGAGTCAGCAATATTTATAGAAGTCCAGATAGTTTATAGAAAAGTATCACTCACTAAATGACAGCCTTAGGATTTTCTGACTCTTCAAAGAAAAACCATGCAAGCAACAGCTGTGTCAAATCCAGTATCATAGAAACAAGCAGTAATGAAAGTACAAGCAATGGCTTTATTGAAAAATTCCCATGGACCTCCACTTCCTCTTCCAAACCACAGCATCCCATACAGTCACATAGCACCTGGTGACAGTTGCTTATACTGAGTGTTTGGTATATTTTAAGTCTATTTGGGAATTGGATGCTTCACTGGTGTCCCCTTCCTCTTTCAGTATGATGGTAAAGGGCTGTGCTACTCAATGCCATTTATAGTTTATGCAGGCTGTGAGGCTTCTCAGCCACCAGCTTCCTGAAGGTAGAAGCACAACAGGCACGTGTTCCAAGCTGTCATGGCTCCATACCAATCACTGTGAGGTACAACAAAATAAACTTCTCGGGGATCCCTTTTTAGACCACAAGTCTTGCTGGAGTTTTTATCCAAGGCACAAACCAAAGCCCAGCCCAGTGTGGATTACAATATAGTGATTTCCCCAAGCTCTCATGTTCATACAATGTTGAGCTCTTTGGGATGCTCACTTTGTTCAGAGCTCAAAGCAGCACAGCTATGTTGCCTGAGCTGATAGATCCAGATGCTCAGCAGGACTTGGTGCTAACATGGTTTGGCTGTGTTGCTCTTAATCCCAGAATAGTCAATGTCCAGTGAGGATGACAGTTACACGATATCCTCAGGACACCTGGGAAAACACAATATGTAACATTTGTCTTTATAATCTTGTGTAATATGAGGCATTGTATATATGTATGAAAAGAAGCAGTCACTGGTCTTTTGAACTCACCCTGAAACAAAGAAATGCATTGACACAATCTGCAATAAACAAGTAACTAGAGCAAATGGGTGGATATTAACTACATTTTTTTTTTCCTAAGAGGTTGGTTTTAATGGGTCTTGTAATACTACTCAATATTCAAAGACCTGGAAAATTTGTTGTAAAGTACTGGCTGTCATCTGTCAGAAGCCCCAAGATCAGACAGGGAAAAAGACTTTGTGCGGCACTTGGGTAGCTGGGACCAGTGATGACACAGGCAGAAATGTCTCTCAGAGGCATGACAGACATGCCAAGGCTCAGAGAAAGCAGAGCTAGGCTCTCTCTTCTGGGCACTGTTCTACTAACCCTAAGGCCAGGTCCAAAGGGTAAGGACCCTCACTTCAAGAAGGTGGGAGGACTCCAACTGAAAGATTCATCAGTGTAAGAACTGGAGCATATGATCAGTGAAGGATCCTCTTTGCTGATCCCATGCCACCCCACATACAGAGGAAATAGCAGGCTAGTGTAAGGACTCATGGGATCTTTCTCAGTGCTCCACAGCTGGGCCTCCAGGAGGAATTCAGTGCACCAAGGGATCCTTTCATCATGGAAGCAGAGTGCCCTTTCCGAAACATAGGAGGAAGGATAGCCCATGATCCTGGTTTTGCAAAACTCTGTAGCAGCAGGATACTTGTTTTTTGAGTTACTCAAAAGTAAGGAAAGAACTTAGTCTTTCCTTTCCTTAAATTCTTCTCCAAGCAGCTGACAAACTTGATTCAAGAACATGAGCCTATTTATTAGGATCATAGTCACATCAGGTGATGCAGGATATTGTAATTTGAATCATGCACCTCTTCACCACTTTATTAGCTCTATTTCTTTCATAAGTCACTATAAATAGTCTAATTGCATTATTCTCAAATGACAGTCTTAAATAATAAATTCCTTGAATCAGGATCAATACTTAAATGCCTCTAGATACTTGCACTGAATGTGTGTTTTGGTTGTTTTAGTGATTAATAACTATGGTCCAAGAAGAACAGTAGAAATAGTGAAGAAAACAAGCAACATTTTGAAGGAAAAAGAAAAGAGAAAAACAAGGCTTCATCTTCACTCAGAATCTTTTCTTGGGAGACATGTAAAAGGACAGCATTTTGCAGATCACCCTAAAAGAATGTGGTAAACATAATTTCCTCCTACTCTCTGTACAAGTGCATCAGACTCTCTTACTTTTTGACTAGTAATGGAAATCATGCCTAGAGTGCATTTTGAAAGTGAAGTATTTTAAATGATTTTTAGACATAAACAAGTGTTCAGTTAATGATAATGCCTACAGATACAAAATGCCTCAATCCTAGAATGAGTAAAATGCCCCTGCTGTGATTTCCTAAATGTCATCTTCTGCTCTGCATTTCCTAATGTTCCCTCTCTGGAGTAGAACTTATCACATCATCAAGGGTGTGGGGGAAGCAATACAAAAAATTAAGGCCTGATCATGAAAACTTTGATGTGACTAATCACTGACATGAGTAATCCCATCCATTAATCAAAGTTTATTGAATTTGTTTCCCACACTCACTGGACAGGAAAGGCCATTCTCCTTCCATGAGGAGTGGAGGTAGAAGGCTGAGTACTTGAAAGGTCAGGTGTCCTGTTCCTTTCAATTTCAGTTTAGGGATTTATCCTGAGGAATAAGGGATAAATGGAGGAAAAGAGACTAGAGGAAATGTTCCCCTTTTTCCTCCAACTATGCAGAGGTTCCCCAAAGAAATGAATGTGAACCAAGGGCTGCACTACTCCCATTAGCATAGCATGTGCACAGTGGGCTATTTTCAGGCTTTGTACTCCAGGTGCCAGTTTTAAATAGACAACGTTTGTAGTGGCTAAAGAACAAGAAAGCCATGAACGGTGCAAGCTCTGGCTTCTCAAGGCTGCCAGAGTACTCTGTAGAGTCAATAGAGAGGTCACCCATGAAGCACTCTGTAGGATATGGTTTCTGCATGGCCTCAGCCTCCATACTAGGACCTTGACTTTCCAAACATCTCACATGCCCGGTGTCTAGCAGGTAATGGGGTAAATGTAACAGTACTGAAATCTCTTTCTCCATTTGGCACTCCAGAGATGGCTTCTGTCTGAATGGGTGTGAGTTGGGCTGGGAGGACTGCTCGTGAAGAAAGCTGAGCATGCTCTTAAGTGACTTGCAGGATCCAGAGCTTAATTTCTGCTGAGAAAAATTCTATTTCTATCTAGTTATCTAATCCTCGTACAGTCTCCAGGTAAATGGAAATGTCACATCATTCCCATGTGAAAATCTATTATTATTTCTCCGAGGATATTGCAAGCACTGAGCAGCTATCTAGGTTAAAGGAAGAGAGGGCACTGTGAAAATATCTTTGCCTTTCAGAAAGAAAAATAGCAAAGAGGAAAAAAGTCTAAGATTGCAGAATACAGAGATTATTTTCAGTTTGAGGAATTACTGTGTCAGAGCAATAATGACCTGTCATGGTCTGTCATGCAATCACCATACTGTGTTTAATAAAGTTATATGATAGTAACAAAATGCATGAATAATGTTTTGTTAGACCCTGGGCCTCATACCTAACTACTGCAATATATCTGGCTGCATAATAAATGCCAACTCCAATTCATGACAAGGAAATGTCTGCCTTCCTTCAGCATGTTATAGTTTCAGTAATATAAACCTTTGAAAAAGTGTTTATTTTTGTCATTCAGAGACCATTTGTCTTAGAGTGGATATGAAATAGAAAACCAATATACCTATTATCAGCCAAAATACATAATCCACAGCAAGCCAATCAGAATATTCTGTATTCAGGTAGTAGCTGCTTTATCTTTGCCTTCAACTTTTTGCACTTTGATTGAAACTGTACCTTTTGAAGTGTTCACTACTCATAATAGGGAAATACTGGGTCATATGTCTGCTCCAGTAAGAAATGCTCTGCATTTCAGGCACCACAGATTTGCTTATGGTTGCTTACAGGAACTAGAGATTCCCACTAGGGTTGAAGAAAAGCTTTATTAAAAGATGTTTCAAGGACTCAAATGAAACTAATTGCCCAAGAGGGATATGGAGACAAGTAAAATGTAGGCCTGTCATAGGCAGCCATCACTCCTAGTCATTGCATTCCCAGTGACTGAAGAGCTAATGACACCAGACTCTTTGGAAATTCAGCGCCTGCTAACTTGATTAGGTAAGACAGCAAGTCTAATCTGCATTTAATGAATGATTCAGGAATAACTTTAAGAGCCTCACTTTATGGTAGCAGGATGTTGACAGAACGAGGTACACGTTCTATGCATATCTTGTGACCTAGCTAATTATGGGTTTCTGGAAAAGTTATTACACTTTTTCCTTCCAGTTTCAAAATCTGTTGTCTGCTTGTTCTGCCAGCTAAGATTTAGCATTTTGCTAAAACCTATGCTACCATGAAAGCAGAAGATAGAAAATAATGAGAAAAAAAGGAAAACTGACTAAACCTGTTATTTCTGCAGTGCAGCGTAGGCAGACAGATATTTATGCCTCCATGGAGCCCCAGTGTTATTAGTGTGTGTTCACAGAGATCAATAAGAGGATTTTGACCTATGTTGGTCTGAGTGCTGAAAACATAAAAGTAAATGCAAAGAAGAAAACTAATTGAGTATAAAAAGATTGGAACATATTCATTCTATTTAATCCTAATAATATTTTCTTTAATGTAGGGAAGAATGTTAATTTTCCTTTAGGACGTGGTTCTTACACGTTTTACTTTTCAAACAGAAGAATTTGTAAATGTTGGCAGCACTGCAAAATGTCACAAGGGGAAAACTGTATTGACATGTACAACCTACATTGATACCATGAAGGTATCAGCCCTTCCTGGAGTCTGAAAACCCTCCAGCACCTTCCTTTTGATTTAGTAGGGAAAAGTTGCTGAGGCATATCTAAAACTGACTGTATGCCAAGGTTCCAGTAGAGAAGTGATGTGTTCAAGTGACAGATAATTGTCACTCACACTTTTGAGGCCTTTCTCAATGCCTTGGCCCTTCTGCCACTGAAATGCATGTGCAGAACTCATTCAGCAGGTACCACTGATGATTTTCTCCCTGCACCTTACTTCAGGCATCATACAGCCCTCACTTTCCCAACTCCCACAGCCTCCAACACTTACCTCCATCCTCAGCTAGGACCATACTACAATGATCTCGACCTACCACATACTCTCAGTGTAGGTCTTCATGTTCCATGTCTTGCAAATACAGAGCCTGGGATAACCAGGGCACTGTGAAACAGGATTCACACTCTGTGTGACAAGAAAAAAGCTGCTGCCAAAATAATATAGCAGTAACATACTGAGTGACTGAGGGGTGGCAACTTGCTCCTTTGTCATGGTTAGCAGATTAGAATTCTCCTGTCTGTTGAGCTGTGTTTTTCTGTTTTCATGTCTAACTGAGTATCTTTAGTGCTCTGGACAGCAGTGTGGCTAAAATCAAAGCATTTGGAACTATTACCTGCATTTTACAACAGAGTAAATAAAAGCACACACAGATATAAAAGTGATCTCCAAAGTCTGTACCATCAGAAAAAAAGCCCTAGGCTCATACATTGACTTACGAGACTATTTTTACTTCCCAGCAGTAAGAAATGAGCTACTGATTGCAAGAGCAATAGAGACATGCCTGAGAGAATGAGGGCTCTAGGCCCTTTGAAGCAGTCAAGGGAATCTGGGTTAGACCCAGACAGTAGCACCACTGCTCATACAGCCTCTGCTTCAACAGTCAGCTTTGCACCACAGAGCTTTTCTCCTTCATGCTGCTGTATATGCCACCAGCCTCATGAAGGCTATGACTCAAGATCTCTGCAGACTTACAAGGTTGAAAATATACTCAACAACTTCAGCTCTTGCAAGGCATTTTAAGATGAAAGCAAAACCTGCTGCAACAAGACCAGTCTGGATATGCAGAGCTGAAAAAGTGGCTTACTGTGCAGTATTTCTATTATAAATCCTCCATTGCAAGAGACTGAAATGCAAATGTAATTAATCACTACAGGACAGAGCTAGACAAGAGAGAATTGCAGACAAGCACATACTATTTTTCTTTCAGCAAAACTGAAAATATTGCACGTGTATGTGAAACACTCCAGGGCCTTGAGATTATTTCATTTTCCATGTTAATAAAAATAGATTTAACAGCAAAAACTGGCGTACCATGAGGTTTAGTAGCAATGGAATTTCACCAGATAAAAATGCTACTACCAAATTAGAGCCTGTCTACCTTTCTTCCCACATTTCAATCAAAGGTCCTTTATTTAGTCCTTTCCCCAGTTCTGCAGGGCTTATTTGCACACAAAAACTAGGCTTTTTCTCATGACCATAAACTAAACCAGTGCCACAGACTATCTTCACAGAGAGCCACCTGTGGCCCTTCAAGTCCAGTGACTCTGCCTGCTCCGAATCATGCTGGTGTTCTGGTAGAAGCTGTGCTATCAACAAGGTCCAGCAATATTTTTTTCCGTGCTGTTTTCCACCTACCCAGACTGGTCATCTGTGAGTCCTAGATCCAGACCATCTAGTTAAATCTCCTTCTACAACCACAGCACCAAAGAAAAGAAGGGGGTGGAGGGAGGGAAAGGTGCTCTTCAGGTAGTTCAAACCTGTTTCCCAAGGAGATGGCAGGTAGGAGTAGATTTATCTGAGATTTTGTTCTTAGTTGTTCTGGATAGAAAAAACCTATGGAAGGTTCACTGATGGAAAAACAAGAAAATGTCCCCCAGATGGTGTAAGCACAAGAAGCACTTGATCTGTTGTTGTATAGCACACCATCATCTGCTGTGGAAGAAGATGATGGTCGAGTTTAGGATTATTTATAGCATGTAAAGATAGATCCTGGAACTGAGGCAACCACATCTCTGATAAGTGCTGCACAATACGGACACCACCAGCTGTAATCATGCACCAGCAAGTCTTCTGTCACTGTCTATGTGGTTTGTTTCATTTCATAGCAATTCAATGCCACAAGTCATGCTCCATATCCCTTTTTTTGGATAAAACTCCAGCCTTTTTCAACAGACTCATGATTCCAAATGAAAATGCAGTTCTTCATATTTTATCCATTCGAACTGAATGGCTTTTTCTAATAGGGACTCTATTACAGTGTCAGTCCTAATACTTTTTATGCTTAAATAGTTTAAAAATTCATCTATAAACATGTGCTGAAGAAAGCTTGAGTTTATAAACTTTAAAAGGATATTATGATTTTAATTTTTTTCAGTTTAATGTTCCACACCTGGATTTATTATGGGCTAGGCCATGGTTTCATCATCACATAGAAAGGAATGAAAGAAAAACATACACTAGAGAGAGACAAATACAAATGTCAAAGTATGTCAATTATACAATGATATCTCTTGAATACAGCAAACCAAGCACAGAGAAACCAACTAGAGAAAAAGAGATGTCAGTAACAACATTACTTTCTCAAGGAAATTTTCTATGCTGAGATTATTCTTTTTGGCCAAAAAGATAAAATATTATCAGGACACTAGCTTTCAACAGTTTCTCAGTAGTTGAGAGTGTTCATCCCAGAAATCAAAAATAAAAATACAAAGGAAGTCAATATGCTATCAATTTTTAAGAGGTAGCCATTGGCTCAAGTAGGAAATCTGTTTTAAAACCAGGTAACATTACATTGCCCAATGTGTTAAGCTGATAACAAAATAGGCAATTCAGCATTGAATGTAACTTCTTTTTATCCATTCTTCTTGTCCTTATCTTTTACAAAATGCATGAGCTGGAGTAACTGCAGCATGGGAGCTTGGTCAAGAGTAGTGGAGTCTTATAGCCGGTGCCAAAAGTTACTAACTTAAATTAAAAAAAAAATAGAAAAAACAATAAGATAAAAAATATTATTTGTTGCCCAAACACACAATCAAACCCTTTTTTTCTCATCTTACTGTTTTGTAGTCCTTTCTTTTTCACAGTGGCATTCAACATTAATTCAGATCTGTGGTGGCAATTCCTAAGGCCAGATGGGGCCAAGATTCTAATCAAGAATTCATTAGAGTGAGTAGACCTGGGTCCTCACCCTCCAAGAACATGGAGAGAGGTTTGGCTCCTGCTTTCTTGCAATGAACATAAATCAATTTCTTGCATTAGCCTTTCCCCACAGAGTCCCATTCATACTTCATGGAGTGCAAAGCTTTCCAGGATGAGGTCTAGTCTAGTACCTTCCACTCGTACTACAGTAACTTAACACCAATTTCCAGGTTTTCATTTGAATGTAGCAAAAAGTTGTGGTGGGAGTAAATTACTCTCTGTAAAATTGAACATGATGAGGCATGTGAGGTTTTTTAAAAGGGCTTTGAATCATCTTAGTCATCTTCACACTTTCCCCACTGTTTGGCAAATGGTACAAGTCATCTCGTTTTAAAGGTCTGTTGCAGGCTGCCTGGTATTGCTTGTGATTCAACCTTTTTGCAGACTGTTTTTTTGCAACCTACACACCAGGGAGGCGGTGAAACAACTTCAGCTCACTCAGTCTCTGAGACCTGAAGTCAAGTGACAATTTTCAGGAATGGAATTGTTGCAGAAATAATTAAAAATCCCAGGTAAATTACCAAAGATTTGCTTAATTTTTGTTCCAGAAAAAAAACAAAACAAACCAAACCCCAACCAAGTAATACAAAGTCAACCAGCCTCAATTTGCCTGTATTTCTCTCTGTTTATCTTTCACATGCAGTAGTGGGGAGAATGATTGTTAGAACTAGTAGCTCTAGAAACCACCACAATCAGATGAGAGCTGACTAACATCTCAAGGTACAGTAACTTTACTCACAGTAGCATAGTATAGTAGTAAATGAAACTTAATTTATAAGGTTTTTTCTCTGTTAATATTTTTGCAAGTAAAACCGCAAATCAGAAACCATTACATAGGAGCTGAATGTGTGGGGATTTTATCGTTCCAGGCAATCAGCTCTGTAGTGAACATAATGCTTTCACCTGTTTTTCAGGACAAGAAATGGATATGTTTTTTGGATGCTTCAAACAGTGTAGATTTTCTGATTATGGGCAAAATGAATGAATATAAAACATTTGGAGCCATTTTGGTCTGGTTATAAACAGAAGTATCATTCAATGGCTTACTGTGAATTTACTGGGATACACTTATCCATGATAGCATTCTGGAAGTACCTATTTGTTTCATTGTGCTATTTCATTCTAGTTTTGCTGGACAGACCTACAGACATGTAATATTTTCTGAAGCTCATATGGGATACACCAGAGTGGAGACTGAGAGCCTGACTCCATGGTTCATCGGAGTAAGAAACTTCTGCTAGTTGAAGGAGTGAGAGAGAGCTGCAGTGGTTTAATGACAGGGATTGTATTTAGCTTCATAATGAAACAGAGCTACTATTGCAATTTTCAAGAGAATAGCACTCGTAGTATTATATTCATTTACCAAAACTGACAATTACTGCATACCTACATTTCGTGATATTGTAAATGCAACTTTTTTTCTTTGACTTAGCACATAAAAGAAGATATACATGGCCATCCTGTCTGCAGAAGCTCACCATGTAATTGTAAGTCTTGTGTAAATCAGCACAAAAATATCTACTTCTAGAAATGGAATAATCATGGAAAGAAATGAACAGCACTACATATCTCAGCTTGAACAAACAGAAAGGGCATTAAATAACTGCAAGTTTTTCCAGTGTTGCTCATTACATTAGTTTTTAAATTCCTAATGTATTGGGCATTCATTTAAATACAATTCAGATATTTTGAAATTTTGTTATATGTATTAGATCATGGGTTACACCTTTGAGGTCTCAGTCCCGAGTTTTAACTGGTTTTTTTATTGCCCTCCGAAGCATATTATCTCCTTTAGGCAGTCTCTACAAAGTTCAGCCTCACAATCAAATTAACTTCTTTTGTTCTGTTTTGAAATGCAGAACATTTACACTGTAAAGACAGCTATCCTGAGGTAATCTGCCAGTGAACAGACCATCGATGTGCATACATTATCTCTGGGGGATGAGAAGGGTGAAAGGGAAGTTATTTGCTTCCTAGAGACTCATTCTACCTGAGCTTTTCATACACCAAGTCTAGGTCAAACTCTGCCTCCAGCTATCAGGCAGAACAGAGGCAGGTGTCAGAGAGCTCTGTTGCACCATTGATGACACAATATAAACTAAACTGATCTAATCTATTGTCCGGATCCTGGACCAGGACTATATTTTGACAGGGTCAAAACTCAGCCCTCAGGCATGGTCACAGTGGCTTCTACACAGAGAAGAATGCATCACTGGGTGGCAAATAGATGATCCAAGAATGCTCGTCTCGAGGCCCTTGAGGACAGAAGGGGAATATCATAACCACGGACATGTCTTTCAAGGATTTTAGCTGGAGAAAAGTCTGCCATGTGAGCTGAATTCATGAATCAGGAACTATAAATCATATGAACAAAAACATTATCATTAAATGGAGGTCTGCCAGTATTGTAGCAGCAGGATACAAGACAAATGCCTCTCAATATACATTACAGGCTGGGTCTTTGCTTAAAAAACGGTACTAGCCAAGGACCTACTGTAAGAACAAAGAAAGCTACTTCTCATCTCTCAGAAGACATCAAATATTTATTGAAATGTTCATTTGCTTAGCCACCCACAGAGAACCACATACAGGAGATCTTAGTTGCTGGTTTGACCTTGACTGTTTAATGAGATATATAATGATGCCATTGAAGCAAACAGAGTCTGGCAGGACAAATGCAAGCAGCCACTGCACTAAGATCTCTCATCTTCTACAAAAGCAGCAGTGGAGAGAAGAGGCAATATTTGATGACGGAAACAAATCTCAGCATGTGGGATCAACATATTGTGGCACCAAATATCAGATGCCAAAAGGAGAACTAATGCTATTTGCTGGCCTACTTCATGCCATAGCTTTTTCTATGTAAGATGTAGGAAACCTTCATCTTGGATGGTGGCTGGTAGCAGCATATTTGATATGACTCAAAATAAAGGATATTTGAGTAGCCTCTTCCTTTCTATTGTATATTTGATACTATTTGTGTCTGTGTAAGCAAGTGTATTTCACTCACAAAACAGACATTTTGAGATGCCTTTTTTTAGAAGTAGTAAGTGTTTTTCTAAGGGTTATATGACTGTGAAGAAACCAAGCCCTTTCCAAAAGTCTTTCCAAAAGTAGCAGGCAGTATTAGAGGTCCATTAAGCTTGACACAACATAAACCTGCAAGCTATGCCTCCTGCTCAGAAGACAGGATTGCCACTCTGTCCATAGATCTCCATCTGTGGGGACTGTAAGGACAGTAAATGTAATTATAGTCTCTTGGGTTTCTTAATTGTACCAAGGGACAAAGTTTACAGTGCACAAATGCATAGAGTGGGATGTTTTGCCTTTCTTTTTTAAGCTCGCTTCTTTAGATGAATGCTTGTCACAATTCTGCGTGTGTTCACCCCAAAGTTTTCATCTAGCCAGAGGTGAGGATGGCTGTTCCAGTTCCCTTTAAGTCTAGTCACTTAGAGAGGCAGAGGTGCTCTGCAATGTCATATATTACACAAGCTATAACCCTTTTCAGATGTTGACAGCTTTTAAAACACAGGCATTGTTGTTAAGTAGTAAAGTCTGGCTGCTCTTTTTATTCACCCACAAAGATGGCTTGTGTCATGTAGAGGTCTTGGAAGAAGTGCATATGAATGAGGGAGGTTGAGGTGGAAAGGTCAAATGCTTTACGACTCAGGTCAAAGAGACATTTTTGTGAATGGGAAGGTCTGGGTTAAAGAAAGTTCACAATCCGATAAGGGGGAAGGGGGCCAGTATCTCTGAGAGATACACATATGTTTAGGACAAGAAATTAATAAAGATTTCCAAGACAAAAACAAAGGTTTGCGTTTCAGTAAAAGACAAAATGAACTCAATTTTAAAGAAAAATCCACTTTATCAGTTTTGTTGAGGAAAGCCTCTAATCCAGAGGTAGTTCGCTGAGAAATAATGGAGAAGATGAATTCTCTTGTGTTTGTCCTTTAACTGTAGCCCCTGTGTGAACAATCTCAAGGCATACAGTCTAAACCAGATGAACTCTCCTGCTCTGTCTGACCACACACTCTATTAAAAACCTGTTCTTAATGGCCAGAAAATTCACCTTCAAAGCACAGTAGTAAAGCGATCTGTAGGCTATCCCTAACCCATAGGAATTCAGCAGACTTCTTAACCGGGAGAGAACCAGGTGTAGACTAAGAATATACACCTAGGAGGACATTCACTCATCAGCCTCTCTGTGCAGACCAGTCTTCATTCTTTCCTGTTGAGTCTCTGTCCCAGTATCAGGCCTCTTCTCTGTCATTTGCACAGCCCCTTCCAAATCTGTTACTCCTGAACCCACTGTACTCACCTCTGGGAGCAACACGTAGTTTATGGACATGGTTACAGACAAGAGTTTACCAAACCCCAGTATTACTGAGTGGTCTGAGGGGAGCTTTTTCCCAGGCCAGTTCCTGCCAATGTATAGTAGCGACTTTAGCCTGGCCCTGGGGCACTGGGGATGACTGCAGTCAAGGGTTAACAAGCTTCTTGCTCCTCTTGAACAGGAGTGGAAGTAACATTTCAATGAAACCTCTTTCAGTGTGGGCTGTCACCTCTTAGAGGCACAGGCAGTTCAGAGGGTAAAAGTGTGCCTTGTAAGTACTTTTTCCTTGCATGGCTCTGTAAGCCAAGACACAGATTTTTTTTTTCTTCTAGGACTGCATAGTTTCTTGGCAACAACTTTTTGACAAGCATTACTGGAGATGTATTGTTTCTTCTGCAGTAGAAATTAAAAAAATGTTTCCATTGTAAAAGAGACTTTTACAATTACTTTTAAACAGATATCCAGTTAGCACTCCAAGTTGATTTTCTCAGCAGAATAACACTGTTGTGGCCTCGTGGTCATGTTGCATTCACTGTGCACATCTCCATGGACATTTTACAAACAAACAAAAAGATACTCTGATCATATCTGTCCATATTCAGAACTTAGAAGTGCATTTAAGAAGCATGATTAGAAACTACTTTTCAAACATACTTCTCTGAGATGTTCTGCTTTTTTTCCCCACAGAGAAAAAACTCCTAGAAGACAGATGGTGTCAAGTAAGGTAAATAT
>NW_008685377.1:32380-64088 GCF_000695815.1 Acanthisitta chloris
GTTAAGGTGTCCTCTGTGCAGCATGGATAATAATTCTTAGCTCAAAGTTTTTTGAAAACATGGCAATATTCTTCTGGATTGATAGTCCTTCATGAGATATCTGTATAACATTCTCTTAAAAAAGTTTTCTTGTTGTAATTTTTCAGTCGTCAGTCTGGTGGCAGAGATCCTCTGGTGTTTGAAAGTCTAGTGATAATCAGTGTGATAAGTTCTATTTTGTAGTATCTATTGCACAAACCACCCAGAAGACCCAAATCATAGTCAAAGCATGGAATACTTCTTAAAGAAATGTTTAGATTAGGCCACCTAAATCTTAATATATCTTCCATTTATATGTTCTTGACTTTATCACGTATTTGGCAAAAAAACCACCCAAAACCAAAAAAAAGCAGTAAATTTAAGCAGCAAAATGGTGCAAAGAACAAAATATGTCATTAGTAAAGCTTGATTGCAAAGCTGGCTTCCCTTACTGAGGAATTCAGAAGGAAAAGCAAAGACTTTATGGCTTGGCTATCTCCTTTCACGTTTACAGCACACAGAAATAAAGAAAACAGTTACACTGACATTGCAATGGACAATGACAATTGCCTGTCCATCTGCTTTTCTTGGGCAGAATATTCCTAGGGTTTGAAATGGGGAAGAATGGCATGGGAGATTCCTGTTAGTAACACACAAGAGGCAGAGTTTTCTTCTGGTTTTTCAGGTAAAATTGTTGGAGGTTTGTTAAATCCATGCATTTCCAGGAATAGGAAGATTCTGGCAGATGCTCCTCATGGGAGAGGCAAGGCTTACATTCACATGTACAACTGACCTCTAGGAGCCTCTTCTCCCTCCTGCTCCCACATAAAGACAAAAGGTTTCAGGGATTCTGAAAACTTTTTCCTTTCAAGAGCCTAACCAGCAGAGTTACACCCCTCAAGAGAATAAAAAGGTCAGGGAGACTGTGGTTACTTTTCTCTAGGCACAGCTATGAAGTAGCTGGATTTTATTCAGAAGTGTGGCTACCAGAAACTCACAGAATATAGCAATCTGGTGTAATTTACATCCACTCAGCAATCCATAAATTGCAAAGCATTTTACCTCATCCCTCTTTTTGTCCTGAATTGCCCACACCCTTTGTGTGTATCTCAATTTAGAGTCTCCCAGAAAAGAGGGAAAGGTAAGATTATAAGCTGGCTTTTCCACAGGAGAACAGAATATCATATGACTTAGTGAGCTCAAAGAACATGTAAGGACGTATCAGACAATAATTGCATATTTGAATATTTCCATGAGAACAACTCATCCCAGCTGATCCAGAAACCTTCCTTTGGGGAACAAAAGATCTGAGCCCTCTATGGAATGAAGGAAAATGAGCACTAAGACAAATCAGTGCTTTGAATGGTAGGGCAGCTTTGTCCACCTACAGCAAACTGAAAAAATGGCTGTATTTTCTGCAGTAAAATTCACTTGAAGAAGAAATTAAGGAAAACCAGAAGGATCTCTAAAAAATTAAATAAAATGCGTTTTCACTTTAGTCAAGTGAAACCTTTGTCTTTTTAGTGCTTCAATTTAGTATTTTAAAAATTTTCACAAATTGTGAGATTTTTTCATAGCTGTTAGTTCCCTGCATCCTGCTGCTCTTTACGTTCCAGGCTAGCTTTTATTGCTGGGTGTAACAGAAAGATATCTTTGAGGCAACACTGCTTTACACAGTGAGTCACAAGATAGAATAGCAAAAAAAGAACTCCACAGTTTATTCCTGATCTTAAATGGGAACTGACTTGGATTGCTTTGATCAAACTTCCGCTGGAAACCTCCTCTTGTGAGCCACCATTAACACTTTTCATCTGTTTATATATTTCCCTTGATGTTATTACAAGCAATGATAAATGAATTAGGGAATCAAATGCATATTTGAAGGAATCAAGGACATTCAGAGCATTTCAAGGTGATTTTGACTCAGTGAATGAACTGATTCCAGGTAACAGCAGAGATCTTGTGTGATTTTAGCTAGAGCTGGCAGTTCAAAGTCCAGTGTGTTCTGTTATAGGGGATATAGAAAGCAGCCTGTCAGGAAGGGAACAGACTGATTCAGTGAGACACTTTGGAAGCAACAGAATTAATGTCATTCCATCTCTCTAGATCAGGAAATCATAGAATCATAGAATGGTTTGGGTTGAAAGGCACCTTAAAGATTACCCAGTTCCACCACCCCTGCCATGGACAAGACACCTTCCACTAGACCAGGTTGCTCTGGGCCCCATCCAGCCAGGCCTTGAACACTTCCAGGGATGAGGCATCCACAATTTCTCTGGGCAACCCATCCCGCTGCCTCACCACCCTCACAGTAAAGAGTTTCTTCCTAATATGTAATCTAAATCTATACTCTTTCAGTTTGAAACTACTCCCCCTTGTCCTATAAAAAGTCCTATCCATGTCTCTTGTAGGCCCCCTTTAGGTACTGGAAGATCACTGAAGAGTGTTTAGAGATGTGTTTGCACTCATTATCCATTTATTAGGGCTTTTAAAGGGAAAAAGAACCTCAAAATTACCTGCCTAACAGCTCAATTAAAATAATTCTTGGTTGTAGGATTGATAAAATAGAGCTTTTTTGGATATAAACATTGCACAAATACCCAATATACCTAGTAGAGTGGTTCTGAATACACAGCAAAGTATCAAGACATACTAAAAACATCGTCCTTTGAGGCTATGTGTTCTCTTATGTCATTAATTTCTTAATTTATTTTAAATCTACCCACTCACAGTCTGTAATACTTCTTCAGACAGCTTCCCATTTATGATATGATGTCCTGAGAGCTGACCTCAGTGGAAAATACAAGCATTCAGTTCTCTGCCAGATTTAGCCACACACTGCTCCACAGCCTCTTAGAAAACACATTTTTTTTCCACTACAGTTGCTTCACTTAGTAGCTGGCATATTTTATACTATAAAATTCCTAGAATGTGAGCTTCTAGTCCTGGGATACATTCAATATCCTTAATAAAGAAACAATGAAAAGTTAGTGACTCTGCAAACAACTGAGTAATAGAAAATGAAGTGTGGATAAACTTTCTTATTTGACATATGTGAGAACTGAGTAAACTACTCAAATTAGAAGTGAGGAATAAACACTACTAGAGCAGGATCACCCCTAATAAAACCTTTGACTCTAAATATATACACTCTTCTGTGCGTTCTGCAAGGAATCCAGCAAGTTTCCTTATAAACTCTCTGACCACACTTTTGCCTCACCAGCCTTCAGAATGCTTTAAAGATTCTTCAGATACCCTCATTCCCCAAACATCCTGCCTTCCCCCCACTCCGAGATTGTTTTATATCCATCTACATTTATTTTGTCGGGAAGCAGAATAAATGCACATTGCAGATGTGGTGTTCCTTATTTTAGCTATGGCCTCTGGTAGGGATAAACGTGCAAACTGAAGCATAGTCCCAAGGAGATGGCTGTTTGCAGTTTGCCAAACAGGGCTGTATGCAGCACAGATGATTCACCCTGCTGATGCTGACTGTTTCTCAAACTCTGGAGAGGAGTCAGAAATGGCATGGTGGAGGAGCAATTAAAGACAGTATTCTTCTCTTTCATACAATATTTTCATGTGGAACTGAATCACTCACTTTCGGTTGTGAAGAGCTGAAATGCTTTGTTCAAGCTCATTTTCTAAATGAAAGGGTGTTTTTTTAACAAATATTTTCTTTTCTTTCAGTTTTTTTGAATTAAATTTTTACAAGGACCTGTTTGTCTCTTCTCCTGAAAAGCTGAATAAACAGTGAAATTTTCTAGCTCTCTGTCTGAATACTCAAAAGCTCAATGCTAGGAAAAAGTTCTTTTCATGTGCATGACAGCAGACAGACATCTCCAATATGGACTTGTGGTCCATTTGTGGCCACACAATTTTGTGACTTTTGGGAAAAGTCTTCTGTAAATAGCCCTGAAATCACCACCTTGAATGGCTTCGGAGTGGTTAGGCCTTCAGCTACATATAACATCTACTGAGAGGGCTCACCTGAAACTTAATCGGTGCCTAGGTCTTACTTGACTAGATTACAAATACCAGCTCCCATTCAAGATTGCAGGTCCCTGGATTCATGTTACCTGAAGGGCTTTGTAAGTTTGACCATAATCCTTTGTGACAGCTACATCCATTGAAATAGCGACACCATGAGTCACAAGTGTAAAACCTGTATGTACAAGAAGCAGAGTTTTCTTGGCAACTGACCCACTGAGCTAACACTCACCTTTGGTAGATGTCCAGAAAACATGACTGCTTAGCAACAGTATAAAATAGCAACAATTCTTTCCTTCCTGAAATACAGTCATCTGCAATGGAGAGTGAAAAATGTGAAACCCAGATCTAGAGTCACAAAGAAGTTTAAACTTGCTATTAAAGAACCCAACTGTCAGGGTACTTCAGCCCTGAGTTCTGTAGCTAATGCCGTGTTTTGCTTCACTTCTTTACTACTGCTTCAATACACGCAAAAAATGTAGGCTCTAGACATGTAATTCCCCCAAATCCAGCAAGCCAAGCAGGTGGCACAAGTTAGCCAACAGAAACCGATACAATTTAGATCACATCTCTAGACTGTGTGGAGTCCCCTACCCCCATATTGGTTTCAAACCACCAGACATAAGCCTTGGTGTGAGTCCCTTCTGCCTGCTCTTCTCACCAAGTATGACCTTAACAGTGGCTCCCTCCATAGGCAGACCTATCTGAGTCTTAATGCAAAAAAACTAGGCTAGCTTCAGTCCTGTGCTGTAAGGAGGCTGAACCTACATTTTCCACCCCTAAATTACTGAGCTGATGGTACTCTGAGGTGGAAAAGAGAAGATTCTTCTCAGTCACTCTTGTGGAAGTTATATGCATCCTCATAGACATGTTAAATATTCATTGTGCCCTAGAAAAAAAGGCATGAGTGAACATGTCACTATAGTTTACTGTTTTCTTATGATTCTCGTCTGGGAGAATAGAAGAATCTCACTTTCTGCTCTCTATTCCAATTCAAAATTTAAATATTTGAACAGAAGTACTCTGTTCCTCAAGAAGCCTAAGGCGTAGCCCCTTAGTGTTCCATCTCATATTGTTCTTCTTTCCTTCCTCTGACCTAATGAATATTTAATTATTCCCTGGAAATTGGAACTCAAGAGAACTCCACTCCAGCATACTATCAGGTACTCTTAGAAAATGCAATCTGGGCTTTGTTCCTCCTTCTGTGAAGGCTTAAACTGCTACAGGTCATTAGAGGCCTGAGGTAGTGCAACTACCAGCAACCTCTATATTTTGTGCAGGGCCTTTTCTAATAGATGTGGTCTAAAATGCTTGTCAGTTGGGCGAGAGAAATGGAGAGAACCTCATCTGCAAAGCTTGAGGGAACTATGCATCAGCTGGTTCCTGAGAATTGGATGTTGTTAAAAATGAGGCATTTCCAGCATTCTCAAAGGTAAAATTTTAGGGACTTTGCTAATGAGGACATAAGTGACTGTGGACTTGGACAACCCTAAAATAAGGCAAAGCAAAATGTTGCATTTCAAATAGTATAGTAGCAACAACTACTAAAGCCCAAGTCCCAGTTAATTTCTTCTGTACTTTTCAGACTGAGAATCCTAAATCCTTAAGCTTTCTTATACTCAGCATTGCAGTGGTATGCCAGGGCTTGTGTGCAGATGGCAAGAGAGAGAATCCCTGGTATTTTCTCTCCATGGAACTAACACAGATTGCTCTGAGCTGTCATCGCCTGTGCCTCCAACGTAGGGCACATGTTATGAGATAGGGCAGACATGTGGGGCTGTCCCTACCATGCTGTGTGAGGCAGCCTGATAGGAGGTTCTGCAGGCACCACTCAGACTGTGGCAGTCTGTTTTAGGAGGAACCACTGTAGTACAGTAAACACCTAAAGAACCACTGAGCTTCCAAGAACCTTTCCCCAAATGCCTTGAGGAGTTGAACTGGCAGTTTCATACTCTATCATGATTGTATTACAGAAGAAACTCTGAAAATAGCACATCTTTTTTTTTGATCCTGCTGCCAAGGGAAGAGATGAGATATCTGGCAGCAGAAAGATGTTGGTTTTCTCATTAGGAGCACAGCCAGGAGAAAGGCAAGAGTCATCATTTGCACTGGACAACAGGGGTCTAAGTTACTCCTTACTTTGGTTTAATCTCAGTTCAGACTTGTTGCATGCAGTTAGAGAGGGGCACTGAATATTAGTCCCCAGGAATGCAGCAGTGAGAAGAATACTGGAGTAACAGGAAACTCATTGAATCCCTGTACACTCATAGCATTATAAACATGAAGTTTGTACAGCAATAAAGAAATTTATGCAACAAGAAGTGTAACAAGAGATCCAACTGGTAGCAAACTCAATCAGATTCACAGAAGAGCAGTAATACAAAACCTTGGAAGGCCATCCTCTCCAGTCCTTCGGAATGAAGCTGGTCAATGGTCTACACTAAGATCATCCTGACAGACATTTGTCTAACCCATCCTAAAAGTCCCCAGAGAGGGAGAGTTCACAGCTTCCATAGGAGAACAATTTCAGGGCTTTAACAGCCAAACAGAAGCATTCTCTTATACTCAGTGAGATAACTCTAGTATAATTTGAGCTAATTTATGTTTGGTTTTACCCCATTGGTCCTGAAGAACTACTTATAATAATCTTCTTTACAATGACATTTTATAGCAATGGAAGGGAGAAAAATGTTTTTTGTCTTACTAGGATCAAGTAGAAGGAATAATTACCTCCCACATCATTGTCAGTTCCTGTGAATGCAACCCAGAGTAAGATTTGCCTTCTTGGCTGCAGTGTGAGATTTTTTTCACTCTCTTCTAGTCTGAATACATACTGGGTTTTTTTTGTTTATTTGGTTCATTTGGCTTTGGGTTTTTCTTGTTGGGTTATTTTTTTTGCTTGATTTGGTTTTGGTTTTTTTCTGGTATCCTTTAACTAAAGGAAAACTCCAAAATCTTGCCTTCCTCTGAAATACACCATGCATTCTGGTTGTATCGTTTCATTGATTAGCCTGTAAATGAAAGGATTAATCATTTAACTTTATAGTCTAAGGAAAAATGGAAACCACTCTAAGTATACAGGGCATACCCGTGTGCTGAATCTTTCATTCTAGAAGAGATGTGCTCTTCTCTCTTAAGAATGTAGCTTCCCACTGTGCCAGAAATTACTCAGCATAAAGTGTTAAAAAAATCAAGGGGTAAATTTAATTGTTGCAAAACTTTTATTAAGGCTGAATGAATACTGGGATATTTGCAACATATTTAAGGCTGAATGAAAACTTGGATACTTCCAACTTATTTATGTTTAAAGGAAGTTGTTTCATTGATACTAGAGGCATCAGGTCCTGTCCTCCTACTTTGGGTAAGCTTAAGAAAATTATTCCAATATATAGTCCCACTGGAGGTCATTAGTCATCTTCACAAATGGAAATTTCCTAAAGAAAAGAAAAAAACCGTTTAGACCTCAGAGATTTCAGATTTCAGGAAGAACCCATTTCTGCTTCCAGAATTTGCAGAGACACAGAATTAGTCACCAGGAACATATATCCACTGTAATTTCAGTTGGAGGAAACCTGTAACTTCAATACATCAGTTTCAGTATTTTATAGAAGTCCTTTATAGAATCTTCCTTAGTCTCTTCTTTTTTCTCACTTGCAGGATAGTATTATAAAAACACAGCAGAGGAGACAAAATACATCCAAGAATTAGAATGATAAAATCAGATTCTATTCTTATGCAAATGTGGGTTTTATTATAAAAAAAATTTAAAGAAAAAGTAAAAAAAGTATCTATATTAATCTAGAAAAGACATGTAACCAAGAGGAAGAATGAAAGTGCATAGTCTGAAAATTGTCTGAATTACCTGTATTTTCTGGTAGGAGACAAAGTGAACAAAATAATGCAAAACTTACTGAAAAAAACCCATGTGTTCTATATGCTTTAGTGTGTTTTCTTGCCTCCTTAATAATTTTGCTCTCAACTCAATAAATAACGGCTATCTAGAAATAAGAGGAGCCTTAGGCAATTAAAAGTGTAGTACACAGAAATCCTATTGTGATTTTTTTTACTTACTGTTAAGAGCCGTGCTCTAGGGTTCATGAGGCCACCTTATTCTATTTTAAAATCAAACCCATTATTCAGTTAAAAATCAACTATAAAGATTTCTGCATGAAAGGGAAGGTATGTTTTGTAATCAGTTGTTTTGTAAGATATTTTAACGTGGTTTGGTAGATGTTCCCTAGCTTATTTGTACTGCAAATCTAATAATGTATTGTAGGCTTTAAAAATAGGATCTACCTTCCAGCAGAATTTGGTTTTGTGTGTATACATCGCTAGGACTTAATAAAAATCTCCTTGATATGCCCTTGTGGCATTCCTCGCTGCAATATAGTCCTGTTGTTTCAGCAAGGAAACAACAGAATTGAAAATAAAGCTTAAGAAGGCTTAGGAAAATATGTTGCTGTTCTGTGAAAAACAGGCTGTCCTCTGTGGCAGCCTGGTGAACACACTGAGCTGTACAGTATCTGACTCACTCTTTTAATTTCTCAGACTAAAATTATTTTTTTAAAAAAAATCCTTGCAATAAACACAATCTAGGATGCAAATGAAAAGATAATTCAAAGGAAAAATGTGAAAGGTTTATTGACTGTGCAAGCTTCTGTTCATTAGGATTTGGTTCTTTGCATGTTGTTCCCCCATCAGCTCACACTGCTGTTCCCACTTCTGCTCCAAACAAGTCTGAATAAAAGGAGGGAGAAAGAAACATTGAATCTAGTCCACAAGTTTGAACTGAATGGTTGTACCAGATAGACATTTGTCTATATCCAGATGACCATGTATACCTATATCCAGATGACTGCTCATGATACAGAGGCAAGCAGGAAGCTAGAAATGCAAGCATAGATGGTGGATATAATCCCAAAATATGAAACGGATCATATTTTGATCTCAGACTCAAAATGGGAAGGTTTGGCATTTCTGGAGTGAGAAGTAAGCCCAGTGAAAATATACTGAGCTATATTGTCAAAGCTCTAGATTACATATCAGCAGCCATCTGCAGTATCTGATAGACAAAATTATTTACGGAAGCACTTTATATGTTATTATTTATATTGAGATAGCGTTTTATCTTTATGTAGCTTTCTGATTCCTCAGCTGCTAAAGAAAAGAGAAAGGCTTACCCATGCAAGAAAAAATGTTGCAAATCCTGAGTATCATTAAACATGATATTCAACACACAGAACACTGAGCTTTAAGCAATTTAGTAAACAACAGTATCTTCAGTGCAACTCCTGGGATCAGTACTTAATGATCTGACCTTACTCAGCAGTTGATATGCTGCTGGTATGCTGAGCAGTTCACTCATGTCTAGCCTCAATCAATCCACTCTGTTGCCCAAAGGGAGACTACAGCTTATAAAAGTCCCAGTTTGAGCCCATGGAATGTTTTTGATAGGCTGCATTTCTTTCAGTTCTGTTCAGTTCATGGGGAAACTTTGAAATACAGTAATAATTGCTACATTCACTTCTCAGTAAGAAATCTGTCTTTTGCTCATTTTCAATACATTATTTTAGATATTTTTTGCTGCTTTGAAAAGCCAAATGTCACAAGGAGAAAGTTAGAAAGAAGGTTTAAACATCAAAGCTTTAGAATTCCCTATAGAAACCTTACTAGTGCTCGTAAGAACTTTATTTCCATGACAAATTCTTCATTTTCACCAGAACCCAATTTTCCAAAATATTTTTAGTCAAGAACTTTAATCATCCAGGAAATGCACTGCCACTGCCGGTACCTAAACAGGATTAAGAGATTTTGTTTCTTTTCAAGCTGTCATTCGCAGTGACACTGGTATAGTTTATGGTTTTCATTTAATACTTGGCCTGTGTGTGCTGCAATCCTGTGGCATATTGCAGATCATGACAGAGGCAAACAGCACAGAAGGCAGGAAAGGTTGTATGGGACTAGTAAGTAAAACACTTGGAAAACTCTTATTTGTCTCTAACACTAATGAAACCTTGATCTTTGCCAGCTGTTGCTTCATAGAATCCTTGATCTGACACATACACATGGATGGACATGTCTTCAAAATCCTTCTTTCATAGAGAAGAAAGTTTCGCAAGATACATTAAAATAAATTTTAAAAGAGGTGGGAAGAGACTGTGAGGTCACCTGCATAGTGTGAGGACACACTATTTGTAAGTCTCAAGAGGTTCACATGATGGAGTCCTGTAACAGACAGACCAGAGGTGAAGTGATGAACAGAAAGTGGAATATCTTTCTAGCTAATTCCTCATGTTTGTTCACAGCACTAATTCTGATTTCATATAATGCCGTTTTCCAGAAAAAATTGTGGTTTCCCTCTGAAAGTCCTTTCTTTTCCAGTGTACACAGCACTAATAAAGTCATTCCTAACTATGCGTCCAGATTTACATTGTAATTCAACCCATATCTGTATATAGCTAATCAGAGCAGCTACTGACTGCATGCATAATTCAGTGATGGATAGAATGCCTTAATGCAGCAATGCCATTACATACCAATATAATATGGGGCAGGATGCAAACATAAGGAGCTTGAGATACATATCCTACTGAAATTGTAACTAGTCATCAATATAAAAATCAAGCAGCACATGCTAAGAAGTAAATATATTGCTCTGTTCCTGGAGCATTTCCTGTAGCTCCTGTGGTACAAATGAGCAGTTAGGAGATACTATGCACCAAATGACAGGCTGATAAGCAGAGGATTGGGATTCAAAAGGTCAAAGTTTAATGTCCAGATCAGCCATAGGTTAGCTGATATGTGGAGGATAATTCAGGCAGCTGTTTTGTGTTCCATTTTCTTCACATGCTGTCCTGGTTTTAGCCACGACACATGCAGTAGGGCAGTACTTGCTGTGGGTAAAACACTGTTGGGTCACTTAGGCACAGAGATTCACGACTCTCTGCGTGCTCAAAGCACCAGACAGAAGACAAGGAGTTGTAGGGCCTGTTACATCCATGCCACTTTTATCTTTAACTTTCAAAGGTGGTGTTTATACCATACATTTGAGGAAAACTCTGGAAACTAAGTAGACTGAACTACAGTCTTCTTCATACTCTTTTTTTTTCTGCCCTCTCAGTACAGAGCATATGCAGTAAATTTTATTTCCCTTTTCCATTCATAATGTACAGCAGAAGTTATAATGCCATGTTCATATTTATAGTATGTATATCCTTTTAAACCTCTAACTTACTGCAAAAAGGTTTATCAGTAGTGATGGAAAACTTAAAAAAAATCCTACGGAAGTTTGCATTTGTCAATCTGAAAATGTTTCATATTTTCCAAATTTTCCAAGTTCTATCGTGAGCTGTAAAAGAGAAACCAATTCTCCCACGCACTGATGCTGACTCATGCACTGCAGGATTAGTTATGCATTGCTTCCCTGGAGGATTATTCAGTTACTCAGGGGAAACTGTAGGATAATTGTGCCTCCCTTTTCATGACCATTCATGAAAACACCTACTGAATATTTTGCTGCTGCTGCAGGCAACCTCTCTGAGCTGTGTTCTGTCAGGAAGGTACTTCTCCCCTTCTGCTTTAAATTTTCGAGCTTCAGAAATGTAAATGGTCTGAGAAACCTAGTGAGATTTCTATCTGTCCAAAACTTAAAGAATGTCTATTGCTTTTGACTGCTTCAGACAAAAGGCTGTAAAATAGGTACCTTAGATTGCTTTTCATGTACTTTGGACCAATGGTGACTGTTGAGTTTTCCATGTGCAAGTTTAAGCAATATCAAGAAAACAGTGAGAAAACTTGCCTATTGCACATGTATGTCAGATATTAAACAGATATAAATTAGGCTATTAATTATCATGGAATGAGTTTGCAATAGGTGTTTGTTTGTATTAAGGTTTTGCTCAGTGAACATGAAGAATTCAGACTTTCACATATTGCAAAATGATTTCTGAGGCTAATGATAATTAGAATGTTGAAAGAGATGAGCAGCTCATTTCATTTAAGAAAAATATAGAGGAGCAAAAGTCCTGGAAATTGCACCAAATATCAGTCTTTGAAATCTGCTATGAAATGTTCACCACCATTAGAGAATTAGATCTGAACTTCCCCCCAACCTATTTTTATCATTAGTATTTTTAAGTGCCCAACACCACAAGCATTTGTACATTTGATTATCTTTACATATGCAAATAAATATTTAGAAATGGTGTTGATAATCTGTACAAAATTGCTTCTCTTAATCCTGAAGGATCAGGTACTGTCTCTGTAGCATAAAACTAGCATCTAATTCCTCAGGTAAAACAGATTTTCAGTGGTGCATACTGGTATTTAATAAGTGCTTTAAAATAGTCCTGTCAATTTTACAGAGCATATAAGGAAAATATTATTTCTTATGGAAAAACTTCATCTTTCCTTATGGCAACTCTTTCCTCCACCACACCAAGCTCAGTGTGATTACAAATCTACATGAACATTACACCTCAAGGTGAATTCCAATACTCTGAAGAAATTTCTGTGCTCTTTCTTGCTCCTGTACTATGTACAAATCCATTTAATTCCCACTCCCCTACTCCCTTGCTCTCAGATAAATGCTGTGGACATGGTTTTCCTTTTTTCCTTTGCACTGGAAGCCAGCCAGCATCCTTATTCCTGCTCAAAGCCCTTGCCTGACATTCAGGCACCTCAGTTGTAAGCTGAGCTGCCACTGCCCTCCTTTGCTCTTCACCAGCTGCTGACTCTGAGGGCTCCTCTCAGAATATTACCAGAACCTTGATGATGATCCAGTTAGCCTTAGGCCCTTGTTCTGCCAAGCAGTGAGGCACAGGTTTGATTTTGACTGCAATTGCAGTGAAATTTGTTATGTGCTTACAGTTAATAGGTGTATTATTAAGTCACGAGGGTCAGACCTCAATGAACATGCCCTTGCTGGCATGTAATGCTACACTTACTGGGAACTGAAAGTAATTTTTAAACTTCAGGGTTATTTCTATTTTACTCAGTTCCAAATAAGCCAACTTTCTCTTCTTGTTATGATGTATTTATAGGAAATATATGAACTTCTCCTGTAAAATAATTTTTAAAATATATCATTTTAAATCTCAGTATTCTCCTGGAAATGTGTAAGTATTAATAATTGTGCCATGAAATTAAGGGTATTAAAAAATTCCTTAACCACGCCTCATTTTTTGCACAAAACTTAATTTCACTGGGAGACCATTTTTAATTTAAGAAATAAATTTTCTGCATAACGTTTATCAATATCCAGACAACTCTCTCCATTTCATTGCCAGGATGCACAAAATACCAGTGGTCTACAGAGCAGAAAGGGAGGGGCTGCTATTCCAGATGCCAACAGATCCTCTCCAGAAGACAATGAAATACTTATTCAAGATCTATCACGGACCACCATACCAAAGTCAGTAGACCTTTGCCATTTGTGTCAGCTGGAACTGTAAAGTATTTGCTGCTCTAAAGGATTTGCATCCTTCTTTATTCTTTGAGCTCTGTAGTATGTCCAGGGCACTTTCCATGAAAAGAATTTACTATTTCTTTTTTAATCTGTTGTTTTAGAAGGTGTATAAGACATGCATTTTTGTGAGTTATTTCAGGCATATTAAAAACTGTAACATTGAGCATTCACAACACAACCACATTAAGATTCACTAGGATTGTCCAAAATGAACTCTGGTCTTCCCTGCTGCTTTTTGCCTGGATGTGAACACTGTTATTGACCTTTGCCCTCAGGTCCCTCCCATTCCCATTGTTGCTATACTTATGGCATGGTAAGTATTTCAGAAGATTACAACTGACCAGACTCAAAGGTCATCCTTAAACTGTTATAGCCTGGGAAAATTATAGAGAAGGAGGTTTTTATGCCTTAAATTAAAAAGAAAGACTGGCATTTTGATTTAAAAAGAGACTACATTTAACTGTTCTTCACACCAACTTAAATTTTGTCACATCTATAATTTTCCTCTGCCGAATAAACCATTTGCTGGATGTCAACTCAGAGTTCAACTGACTCTAAACTTGACTGTATCCTGAATATTGAGTTTTAATCTTTTGTCCCCCTCTAAAAGTTGTGCAGTCAGCTGTCTTTGTGCTATGATTGAAAGGTAAGGTCTTGGCTCTATAAAATCAATGAGGATTTTGCCACAGGATTCGGTGGGGCTAAGGTTTCACCCAGTCTATTTCATATATATCCATTCTGTTTTGTTCTATCCTAAATACATTCACTGCAGCTTTTAGATTTAGCTCTCAGATGAAATGCTTTCCTTATTTGTCAGATAAAAATAAATAGGTACATTTTAAGCTATACAGCATGATGCCTTTTAACTACTTGAAGAACAGCAAAGGACAAAGCAGGGGGAAAATCTGGATTTGCTCATCTATTAAACTTTAATGCTAGGTATCAAGTTTATTTTCCAGGCAAAATTATGTTATCACTGTAGAAGTAGACTGGATACTTTAAGAACTGTATAAAGTATAGGTATTGATTTTCTGAAGCATAGTATTATAGAGCTCTTGCCTGACAAACTTCCTGGGTATATCACTGTGCAATGGTCTCGCCTTTGTTCAAAGCTTTACTTGTTGATGTTTTCTCATGAAAATGCCACATTTAGCACAAGAACAATTCACTTTCTGTGTAAGTTACTTTGCCATGTCCTGTGTTCAGAAATGAAACTACATTGTCTTGATTTGAGGGTTAAGGAATGCACACTGCAAATTGCTGTGTCCTCAGCCTGCTCCACCTAAAGCACAAGGCATAGCATGCCTTGTAACAAGCATGGCAAGTGTTCAGAAATGTGATTTTCAGAAAAGTTGCTCAAAATGTGCAAGAACTGATGAAAATACAAAGCAGAGAATAGTGAGGCTGCACTCAGATTTTTGTGGGGAAAAAGAAAGACATGCAAATTATCTCAGCTGGAGAGCTGGATGTTGGTTCAATACCTTCTGGAAAACCTGTTTGAGAAGCAAGAATGCATCACCTGCAGGGCAGGGGAAAGGAGGAACCCACCACCTATTCTGTGGCTGGGGAGAACTGAGTGCACTGTGAACCTTTCCTGGAGCAATGTGGGCTTTGCTGATATCCCCTGTGGGAAGGGGCACTTATTGTGGCCCCTGCTTCTGTAGCTCATCCCTATCAGACACTGCTGGATTGTACCTGAACTGAGTGTTGATTCCCTTGGGAAAAGAAACTTTACTCACCTTCTGTACTTTAAAGCAGAGCCTCTAGATTGCAGAAATAGGTGGTGACATAAGAGTAAAGATGTTATTTGAGAAGCAAAAAGCAGCAGGTGAGTGTGTCTTGGACAGCTGTACGTGTTTTTGACATTCTTCATTGTCATGAGATACCTGCTGTGCTGTGGGAAGGGAATGAGTCTTTCCTCTGTTGTAAACTAACCTATTTGTGTGACTTTGCTGTTTTTTCTTATAATTTCTTTTCTTAGGCCTTATTTTAGAGAACAAGCTTTTGGTGTACTTTTCCCCCTAGAAGTAGGTTCTTTTTTGCTAGTCTTCCCTTAGTTTCATATTTCAGGGAGATAATACAGTGGCATTAGCATGTTATCCGATGACAGAACAGATGTACTGACACACCTTTCAGACAAAAGTGGTTGGTGTCCAGGCAGACACAAGTGAAAGACATTAAAGTTGTAAGAAGATATACAAAAAAGAGAATAGAAGAATTTACAGTATCATCTGTGGTATCCTGCTTCTAGAAAAGCTGTAAAAAAACCTAATACTATACAAGCAATTGGGGTTTATTTTACTAGCTGTGTGTGTAGTAGTTTTCTAGCAGAGATGGTGTGATAGTGACTCATGCATAATGCAAATGAGGTGTAGGTGTCCAGTAACTCTCATTTCATTCTTTTCCTCAGTAATTTTTAAACATCAACTTGGCTCTTTTTATCATTTCATATTCTGCAAATTGAAGGGTCTTGCATTTTAAAGTATGTACACACACATGGTGAGGAGAGACACAAATATTTATAACATGAAAGCTGCAGATGCAAATAACTACTTGGTTTCTCGGTTTGTGCACTCAGTGTCTGAATTTGGCGCCCATGGGTATCAGCTGTGGGTTTTAAGCTTTATTTTTAGCTACTTGAAAAAGGTAAAAAGAGCTTAGATACAGAAATATGACCTTTCAACTCCGGACAAAAAAAAAGATTCTGCAAACCAGCCATTTTTCATATAACCTCAAAAAAAGCTGCCATTTTGTTCTTCTTTCTTATGCTACAGTCTTCATCCTCTGTGCCAGCACTTTTGAATAAATCTCACAACTCTAAGAGTCTGTGGGGTACAGGTTTTGGGTTAGGATCTATTCCCCATCTGACAAGGTGCTTGTAACCTTTTCCTCATCTGCTCATCACTGTGCTTTTTTCTCCAAGGATCTTCCCCTTTTTTCTATCATTCCTGGGTTTTCATATTGGCCACATGTGAGACTGATGCTCACTTTACAGAGCAGTTGTGGCCCTTTCCCTTCAGTCCTCCTCTTCTCTGCTGACACCATCTCTTCCCCACCTCCCCCCAAATGTTTTCTGTGTGTATTTATCACTGATTTTATTCCTCTGGGTGTGTATGCAAACAATTGCAAGAATGTAGCTGTCATTATTCCCTCAGATTGGACAGGTTTGTGACCATTTCCATTTCCCTCTTCTGAAAAGACATGGGGAAGCAGCTGAGGAAAATTTCTTTTCTGCTTTCACATATTACATGCTTAAGGTCTGTGGGTTTGGCACTTCTGAGGAGTAGAACTGTCATAAATAAACCTCACAGAGAGGGGGGAGAGGTACTCTTTATGAAGTTGAGATTGAGTTGATGAAGGCCTTTGAGGATTAAGATGAAGTCCCTAAGTAAAAGAACCAGCAACAAAAGATCTTCATTTCCTCTGGGTACGTGTTGCAAGGCTCATCCAAGTCACAGGGAGGTGCCTCAAAGTTTTATAGTGATAACAATCCCATTTGCATGAACCCTACACATTTCTAATGCATAAAGAATTCTAGCCCTGTTCTAGTAGTTATGATGGATGCTTTCTAGTAAATCAGACTAAAAATACTAGCAGATAACTTTACATCAATACAAGATAAAACCTCCATTCAAAACACATTATCATCAAACTTGATTTTGATCAGTCCTGGTGAATATTTGGGGTTAATTCTATATCACTAAGAAGTTCTTGCTGACTTAGCTATGGAGGGACAAGAGTCACTGGCAGCGCAGGAAGAGAAGCATACACATACCTGTAGAACAGGTTAGTGGTTTCTACAAAGACATTTGAACACTATCTACTTATGGCTGTGCAGATGGTGAGTTAACTATGGTATTGAAGTCCTACGTGTGATATGCTCTGCTTGCAGTGCGTCAGGACTTGCTGACTAAATAAACGTAGTGCCAGTGTTTTAATGGGTTGGGCTATTTTAAAATTAGAGTGCAATTAATGTGCACAGCTCACTTAACCTTAGGAACACTGAGGTCTGAAAAGAGGCTCAGAAACTTCTTAAATTTAGCTGAAACTAATGTTTCAAGTATTTCATCACCAAGTTACTAATAGTTTCATGGCTACAAAAGAATATTTCATAGGCTTCTTCAGTAATCTGACAATAATAGGATTGGTATTACAACATTATGAAAACTTTTCTTCTCTTGTCAGCACTATAGATCAACATTTCTCATGTTAGTGTGATCATAACGGAGAATATTGCCTAGGAAAGTGGTTTGTTTGATTGTTGTTCCAGTCTGTACTGTTTGTTCTGTCTCTATTCAGTAATGATTTATTTCAATTTGATGGAATTCCTGTGAACAAATTTCAGCTTAATTTCATCACTGGAGTTTAGTAAGCAACAATGAAAAAGCCCTTTATGTTTCTTTCCTAGTGATAGTCTGAACTGCACCATTTGGTGTACTGAGTACAGTAGAAGAAACCAGAAAACAGGATCCAGTCACCACAGCACCTTACCAACAGCCAGATCTGTGTTTTGCTGATGAACTCACAGCAAGCTGCTTCACTAAAGACTATTTCCTAAGTGCTTCAGCTGATTAGTTTTAGAGAATACTTAGCTTGAACAAATACTATCTACAATTGTACTGGTGCAGCTGGCAGTTCATCCAAACTCCCAAGTACCTTCCCCATTCCATGCTGGGGCAAGTCTCGTGACCTGCAGTTCCTTCCTGGCTCTTTCTGATCTCAAACTCTGTCTCGAGGGAAAATGAAACAGCACCTGCTATCTATGCTAGGTAATTAGTTTATGGCACATATTGTATAACCAACTGGAAATCCACCATCTATTTCATTGTTAGTGATAGAAGATAATGGGTGTTACTTCAGCTGAAGATTTTAATTTTCTTCCTGATGCTGGAGAACTGTAGAACTTAATATCCAAGCATTTAGTATCTTCTTTTTTTTTTTTTCCCCCAGTGCACAGGCAAGCAATAATCACAGATTCTTGGATCCAGATGAAAGGAAACTCTTCCTTTAATTTCTTCCTCTGCAGCTGTCCTGTGCTGAAGTCATCAGCCATACCTAATGGGTGAGTTCTTACTGTGGGAGCACTATTAGTTTTGTGCAAACCCCACTGAAGTATATGCTAAACATTGCAGAGATCACACTTATTGTACCTTAAAGTTTGACAGCCTCCTCCTTTCTGCTGCACTTCATCTTTGCTTAGCCTTTTGCAGGAAACTCAGACGAATCATAAGGTTTGTGAAACTAGGGGAGAGTTCACTGTGGTTGCTGACAGATGCACTTTGAGACTCAGATACCAGTATCTTAAAAGAAAGCTTTCCCATCCTGCAGACTGGTATTCTACCAAGCAAGGAAACAGCTCAGTGGCTGTAGATAAATCAGAACAGAAACCCATTTCGCACAGACCACCAAGGGTCATCTGTTCTTGGACTGAGCTGAAAGAGAGGGCTTTTCCCCCATGAATACTGGCTGAGTGAAGAATTTGTTCCTCTGCTAAACTGCATACAGACTTTGTTCTCTGGCATGCAAAATTATGGTAGAAAGCAGGAGAAAGGTTTTCTCAGCAGTGAACTGCAGGCTGTCCACCTGTGCCAGGTAGACTGAGGTGGCTCAGGATCCTGTGTGGCACTTCTGTGTGCCTGGAGTTAGAGGAGAGAGTTTTGTTCCCTGGCCCTCATGCCATTCCAACAGGAGCTAGTGTTGTGATGGCACATTCATATTTCAGAGCATTAGCTTGAAAGTAACATAATTTAAATGTGTGTTGTAGGCCTGTGTGCTGTATATGCTGTGAGTGTTGTTACTCTACACTTGATTGCAGGCTGTCACTAGAAAACAATAGTCACAATTGGAATTATTTTTTCTGAAATGTAGACAAGAAGTTGTAAATATGCAGCAAATGTGCTGTAAGCAACTTTAGAAATGCAAGCTAAATAAATAAATAAATAAAGTCTGTGGTTCAAAATGTAAGTATAGGGAAAAACACAAGAAATCAGACATTACCTGGGAAACCTTGGTAGGAATGTTTTTCCTGGAGCTCTCATTCTCTATTCCCAGAAAAAGGGCAGGCAAGATACCTAAGACCAATGGATTTCTAAAAATACTTTTCATTTTTAATAGCCTTGAATGCGTGGCATGCTACATAGACCAAGGGAAAAGAAAGGCACGGAGCTTCCTTCGGGATCAGACACACTTCTAGCTCTACAATGGGAGAGAGTGGCACAGCCTCCTCGAAAACTGTCTTTTCACACCCACTCCAGGGTTTTAAATGCATAAAAGCAGCAGGGCTAATAATGAAACTAATGAGGCTTAGGACTCACACTGTTTACAATGCAAAAATGCCCAAACCACATTCAATGATGAGAAGCTGAAACACATTTACCATAGGGCCACATTGCACCTTTTTCACTTACAGAGTGATGCAATTAAACTCACTCATATGCAGGACATTATTTACATGCAATCTTTACACCCAGGCTAGAGGGCTGCATGTTCTGTCACCAATAGAAATAGTGATATGCAAAATTGATGCCTATATTTGGCTTGCATTATGACAACAGAGTATACAGTTCCTGCTAAGGTAAATTTTTGCTGCCATAAGATTATTATCTGTATTTATGAGACTACAAAATTTCAGAAAAGGTAATTTTCCAGGAATGTGGATAAAGGGAATTATATAGGTGTAAAAGGAGATAAAATTAAGATTGCCACTTACAGATATTCTGCAAAGCTTAACATCACAGGAATCTACTCTCAGACAGTATCTCTTTATGTGTATGGACAGATATATGTATATATGTACATATATATATGCATGTATAAATGTATGTATGCATACATGCATTTAAGTAAGTGCATGTGCTTAAGGTGAGGCTGAGAAACATTTCCTGAGACATAGCAAAGTTTTAAAAATTGTGTTATGCAAACTAGTGGGAAAAGCATTCACTACATGAGTCATATTTTGTACAGCTAGTGCACGGAAAGCCAGAACTATTTTGGCTTGTTTTCCTGTTTTGAGGTTGGATCAGATTTCAACTTGACATAACATTACACTTCCAGTGACTTTTATTGACAGAGATGTGGCATGAGCAGTTTAGCTGCTATGTGATGGAAGAAAACTTGGAGCTCTGTAGACCCTATTTTTTGGGATAGGCTGGAATAAAGAAGGATGCTTGTCCATACACTGCCCCAAAGACTCATCATTATAAACAAGATTTGAGAGATACTGAAAGTCTGATGAAGTATCTGTAGGAAGCTGACAGTGTAAGGAGAGACTGTTTCACCCATGTAACTATTAGAATCAGAGAACTAAGCCAATCTTGTGCTCAAAGCAGAACTAAATCTGAAGTCAGGCTATGTTGTGCATGACTTGAAAATTTCCAAGAGTGGAAGTTCCACGGCCTCTTTGATCAACCTCTTCCAGTGCTTCAGAACACTCAGGGATTTTTTTTTCCTTTATATTCAACCAGAATTTCTCTTGCTGCAGTCTGAGGCTGTTGCCTCCCCTCCTTTCCCTGAGTGTCTCTGAGAAGAGTCTGGCTTTTCTGTATTTTCTGTAACTCCCCATTAGTCACTAAAGGCAACTATGTCTTTCCTTAGCTTTCTCTTCTCCATACTGAATGAGTCTTGGTCTTTTAAATTGTCCTTGTGCCAGTCATTCAATCCTGGTGGATCTGTGCCAACTCTTTGCACTTTGTTCATTTCTTTCTTGTACTGGGGAACCCAAAACTTAACACAATTAAGTTGAAACTAGAGTTGAAACACTGAAATTTGATTAACCACACAGATGATATAAAGGCAGAGTTAATTGCCATGTAAATCAAATATCAGGTTGAAGATGTAAGAGATGTTAGCAGTTTCCAGTAGTGAGTCAGCATGATAGATTTCTGAGAATCTAGTTCAGTAAGAAATCTGAGATCACACAAGACGTCAACATCCAAATAATATAAAAGAGAAATTTTTATAACAGAAACTCTTATTTCTCTATTGATGCTTTGTGCTAAACTATTTTTGTTCCTTGCAAGACAACTATTTCATACCTTGCTGATTTTGAACAAAGTGCTATTTAAAATTTAAATGTCAGCTTGACTGGAAAAATAAAGATCCAAAAATCACTAAAAGGAAAAGCCTGTGACAGATTTTTTTCCAGCCTTGCCTAGACTTTTGATTCTTTTTTTTTAATTCTATATAATTTGGTGGTATATGCAAAAGGCACACAGAGGACATGTAGATGATTCCAAGAGAGGAACTTAAATTTGATGCAGCAACATCTATATTTCAGTGTAGCTCCCTGGAAAATTATTAAGGTATGAACAATTTCATGTCATAGACTTCCCTGGTATACTTCTAGTCTTTCAGTTGCTGATGTAATAAGTACTATTATGATGTGGAAACATGGCGGTGCACTCACCTGTGATGAGCACATTGCCAGTTGACTTAAAATGCACTTTTTAAGTGAAGCAGATTTACATTTGCAAGTAGTAACCCTTGTCTCAAATATAGCCACAAATATTGATACAAACTATAAAAAACCACTGTCTCTTATAGCTTCAAAAGGACAAGTCAACCGTTCAATAATAAATTTTTAAAAAGTTGTTCCGACACCTACTCAGCATTCCACTCTTACCCAATTTTGACTAAGGCAATGCTGACATTGATTTTGGTTTGACTGTTAAATAGGAGACTGATGCCACTAAGCCTGCCTTAAAACACATGCATGTTCTGCAGTGTTGCTTTGGAATATTTCACAGTGCAGTATCAACAGAAAACTCATCTCAGTATGAAACTGTATTTGTGAGACTCTGTGCCCTGGGGCCAGACTGTCTGTGTAATAACCAACATAGTTAACGGGGGCAAGGACACTCCTTCTTTCTAGCCTGACTGTTCTTAGGAACATAGCTGCAATCTCCTTGCTCTCTGGAGAGAATAAGTCAATCAAAGGGAGAATGATAAGTGATAGAACTGCAACACCTCGTTGGGGTTTGTTTTTTCCTGCCCTGTTCCAGGAGATTATTGTCACAGGAAATGGAGCAGTCTCTGCAGTCAGAAAGATACAGAGACACCATTATGACCATTTTGCAATGGGAAGAACTCCTGATACCCAGAGGTCAGCCATGGCTGGACCCATCTAACCTCCTCATTTTTGCAGTAGTCCTAAATGAAAGGGCATGTCAGTTGTTGATACTGTTCCCTCTCTGTCATAATAAAAAATGAAGTAAACAGAGAAAGAAGTAATCTTTGGCATGCTTGCAATATATTTCAAAAGGCCCTATAAGGTTATGAACATTATCTGGAAAGCCAGCTGTGCTCTTCACTCCTCCCTGTTCTTGATAAGTCCCTTACTCAAATGAAGGACAGGTTGAACGTTGTGGCACTGACGTTTTGAACTCTATCAGCTGGTTCTTATCTCTTCTGCCACGCAAAATATGTACATGAGAACCTTAATTCCTGCACGTTAGCAGCAAAAAGAGTAAAAGAATAAACATTTCTTTCATTCAGCTGTTCTCAGAAGACCTGAATGCTAATGCCAGAATATCAGAGAATGTCAATATAGAGCATGCATATCTTCCTTCAACAGAAATAAAGGCCTGGTTGCTGCTGCATCTTTCTCAGAGTACACAGCACAGGATGTCTTCTGTGTCAGCAAATGCTACACATCCAGTAACAGGTTGCTGCTGTTATTACTGCTGCCATGTCTAGCAACCCAAGTAATGAGTGAGGCTGTGTTGTGGTAGGCATTTCACACAGACTGGGAATTTCAGCTTCATAAAACTGACACACTGTACCAACAAAACAAGTTAATGAAGGTCAGGGGGTAAACAATAGACAAGGAATTAAAGACCCATATGAAAGGCTGGATGAAGCTAGTTGTCCTTGCAGGGTCATGGCACTGCTGAAAAAACCTCCACTCTCCTGCTTCAACATACAGTTTGTGACCAAAAGGTGAATCAGCCAGACTGCCATTTCCCAAGGGCATCTGGAGCACACAGTGGAAAAGAGTTCATATCCATCAGTTCATCAGGCATGCTGCCCTGGCCTCTTCCCTCACAGCCACAGGCTGTTAACAAGCCCACATACTCATCCCTGGTGGGGAGCTTCTGATTGTTTGTGGAGCTCAGCTTTGACTACAAGAGCAAACAGAAGTTGTCATGTTTGTGTACACCCCTCTCACTTGTACCTGGTGTGTCTGACTTCTCTTTCTTGTCAGATGAAAAATAAAATTAACAAGTGGTCTTTCTTTTAATAATGAATGAAAACAAAATAAACATATGGTCATGTTTTTACCTAATCATAATTTTTAAGTATTTAAGATTATTTTCCCCTTCACTTACTTGACACAGCAGCAGTTTGATGCTGACGGACAAGAAATAATCTAGTTATGTGGAAAAATAGAAATGTTATTCAGAACACATACACTGTGTGTGACACTTGCAGCTGAACAGGAAATGTAATGTGTAATTTCTAGGGCCTAACATGAGGCATAATATTATGTTAAGGACTGTAACAGTCCATCACAGACAGTGCATGACAAGACTTATAATGCTATGCTTTAAGCAAGAAAGCCATGGTTTCCAAAGCTTTTAAGACATTCCACAGCTTAAAACTACCTTATGTACCAGAAACACATTTTATGGAACACTGGTAGAAGAAGCATTTTCCGGTTTGCAATGAGGCTGATGAAGCCAGAAGCAGCCTGACAGATGAAAGCGTTACTATAATTTGAAATAATACTGTACATAACATCAAACAGACAACAAAATATGCAGCCATGTCTTAAAAACAAAAGCCTCCTTATGCTGACAGATCTACAGTGGAAAGAGTCAAGGGAGATAAGTTTGGGACTTTAATAGTGAGCAAAATGATGGTATGTATAGCATTATTGACAACTACAATGTTTTGGGAAAAGATTTGACATTACAAAGTTGAAAAAGCATATTGTATTTAGTGGAATCGAATCTTTTATGCTGATAGATATCGTGTTTCTTTTAGAGACAGAAAAATATTTAGACTGCCCATTATTTGGAGGGAGGATATCCTCTTGACCAGATATTCAAGTATTTATAAACAAAAATATTAAGAAAATGTAGTTTCTCTGGGAAATGTTGGGGCCTCAAAGTCAATATTAAATTGACATTGGCCTTTATTGTTAAAAGGGCAATCAGATAGAGGGTTTTGGTTGCAGCTTATTGTACAGGTTTGGTGCATAAATTGTATTCAGCTTTTGTTGCAGATGTTACTGTCACTAACATCTGATTCAGTTTCAAAATGTGCATTTTTAAAATTCTTATGAATTTTGACATCATGAAAGAATGATTATTTTACCCTGTTATGTTTGCAGTCAGCTCTTCATTACAGTATCAGAATTTCTTCTGGTAGTTAAGAAATTTTGTTAGCAATTTAGAGGGACAGTGAAAGCAATGGGAATCATCATGTTAATGAAATTCAGGTTTCATAATTAAATCCCAATAACTAGAAGGGAAGGTATACTTTATAAAACTTCCTTCAAGGCCTATGGTTGTGTAATTGCCGTGCAGTTTAAATCCATTACAAATTCTCCAAAGTTGGCTATTCAAAGTTTTTACTCTACATTGCATAGTAATTCATGAGCCGTGAAGCACAGGTGTTTGTACTACCCTCATGCTAGTGGTAGTACTGAATATACTGACCTTCACTGTGACTTCTTCATGTTTCCCATGCACACCACAACAAGCTACTGCTGTCTTACGCTGAAACCTTTGCTTTGGCATGCTTCATTTAATGGCAAATTGCCTGAGTACAGACAGCTGTGAGATGGCATTTCTTTACATTTCAAGTCAAGTAGCACTTATCTGTGCACAAAGGGCAGTGCTGGTAGTACTGAACGGAGGGAAAAAGAAAGAAGGAGCCATTTGTTAATTATAAGAGCTTTTTCTATAACCAAGCAAATTATTCTGTGTGAATGAGTTCATAGGTCTAAGCACAGGAGGTGCTACATTAGATAACTGTATATTATCCATTCTCCTGGATCAATAACACTGAACATTGGGTCATCTGTGGTTTTTTCCTTCTTTTAGTCTGGTCAGTTAGTTTGGCAAGCATTTGAAATGTATATAATTAAAACCAATTTAACAATGACCAAATTTCCTCATACCTTTTACCATTAGCAAAAGTATTCCATTTACTAAAATAGGTTATTAGATGAGAAAAAGCTGATATTCTTTTACTTAACTTCTACTTTAATGTAGAATCTCCAGCCGTGATGCTCAGTAGACTCAAGTTTGTGGCTTGTGGAATGTGGAGTAATTACAGAGGATCATCAATGCCTTCAGCTGCACTATTGCAGTTGCTCATATGTGAGGCAGTTTTCATTGGCAGATCTTGATGGAGAGGATTTGAGCTTAAAAATAGGATTGTAAGAAAGCATGTATAATGTATAAATGTAGATGTGTCCATCCTCCTCTGCTCTGTTCTACGTGAGAATCCAGGACAAAGTAACAAAAGCTCCACCTTTATTTTAGTGCAAGCTCAGGGAAAAATATACAAAAAGTGCTCTAAATTTGCAAGTTTGCTCATATTAGTGGGAGAAATAAGTAAGAAAGAAAGTGTTTTGGAAAAAGTCAGGAGAAAATACAATTAAAGAGGTATTTAAAATATTGAATTTAATAATTCTGTTAGAAGGAATGACCTGCTTTGAACCTCATGATGGTATATTTACAGGTATCCATGTGTGTGCACATGCTGCAGCTAGTGTGGGCTATAGAGATATAAAGCGTATTTAACATCTTCTTACAGAAATTTTACTTTTTTTTGGCAACACTATGGCTCACTTATTCCTTCTAATGGGTTAAGTTATTTCTGTGCCACTGCACGTTTATGATAAGTCAGTCTACTGGGACTAGTCTGTATAATTTTATCATACTGAGGCCAAAAAAACCTATCCTGCCCTAACACACAAATATTTTATTTATAGGCTAGTGGGACAGAAGCCTTCCCATTCCTTATCTTTCATAACACTCCACATAATGTGATATCAGGTAGTAGACAACTTGAAGTTAATTTCAGCTCCACAGATAACCTGTGACATGAACACTTAAATATAAATATAAAAGCAGAGTAGAAACAAACAGTGGGATGCTGTAAGATGGGAACAAACTCTCCTGCTGACATCTTTGGAGCAATTGCCTCTCTTGAGACAGAATGAGTTAGCACTCACTGAGTTAGTTGCTGCTATTTCCTGGGAGAACATGGAGTGCAAATGACCTAAAACATGCAGGGTGTCATACATCCTTACTAACATCTACAGTGTCCTTACAGTCAGGCTAAGAAAAAAGTATCAAGGTCATCATTTCCACATTTCTACATGGATTTTATTGGCTTCATGTAAGGAACAAATGAATGTAGCTGAGCCAAATAAGCAGAAATTCATTTAAATTTTACACCATGCTATCCTAACCTACGGGTTATGCTACCAAAATGTATAAACTCATTTCTACTCTCACAGAGCACTGATTGCTGCAGATAGCTCTCACCAGAGAGAGGGCACTTCGGCCTGTAGTGCCCCTCACCCCTTCCTTGCAGTGAAAATCCAGGATGGCCCCCATATTGCACCCACACTGGGCATCTGCTAAGAAGAGGAGGTCAAGAAAATCTCCTAATAGCTGCTTTAATCCCTACTGAAGCAAAATGAAAAACCCTATCGACTCAATTTGATTTTGGACTCAGGCCCTCCTGCAGACAGCCCATAGTCAAAGTCTTGAGATTGTTAGTTGTTTATGCCAGCTGAACCACTCTGCTGTTTCTTGTGTAGCACCTGCATACCTACCTGCATGAAACAGGGTTGTCTGAGCCTTCCAGATGTACCACTTTATATTTCCTATCTTTGTCCCAGAGGCAACACCTTAATCTTGAGGAAGTGGAGACCTCACACAGATTGTGCTTTCCTGTACTAGACATGGAATTAAATCCTAGAAATAAAAAAGCAAAAAAAAAGAAAACAAAGTGCCAGAAGCAAGTAAAAATTTAATTAAGAACTGATACATTCGTTCTTGCTGTGCTTCAACATGAAAGAGCATAGGTTTTGGGTTGGATGAGGCATCCATGTTAAATCATGTCCTTGCCTGCCTAAAGTAAAGCAAAAATAAATTAGCTTTTTTTAAAGCCTTTTGACCTTGGGTTTTTTTTTTTTTTTAGAAAATGGTACTAATATTGCCTGAATCAATGTTCTGTCTCCACGCATAGCCATTGCACACACTTTACAGAGATTCAGCATTTACATTTCTAGCAGCTTTAACAGCCTGTCTCAGGGCTTTAGAAATGGCAGATAAAAGAAAATTTTTCAAGGCTGCTTACTGTTATGAGGGACTCAATTCTTTTACAGAATGCATTTTTTATTTATCAAAGACATACTTGGCATTGCCACAGAAAAATGATGACTGAGAACTATATTTTTACATTCAGGTTTAGTGAATATTCAAAGTCATCCCTGTAAGTTTAGCTGCAAATTTTGCTTCCTGCCACTTTACATCACTGATATTTTACTGGAGATCTTTGTGAAAATCCTCAGATTCAGAGATAGCATCACATTCCCAGAGAATCCTTTTCCTATAGCCTCAGATTATAAGGTCACCTCAGGCTATGGGGTCACACACTGGTTGTGAAGATCACAGTGTACCAGCAGCAGCAGCCACTCCTGTAGTGGAAAAAATGTATTCCAGCAAACTAAAAATGCCTGTCACTGGGGATTGTGATTAGTAACAATTCACGTGAAAGTGGAGAGAGCTGATAAAGGACCCAGAGGACATCCCTGAAGAAGAACCACCAGGCAACAAGTATTGGAAGGAAGAAAGGAAGATTTTTTTATACATACCTGCCAATAATGGTTTGTACAGCATGGAAAAAATATTCTGGGAAGTGACAAAATCACAGAGTTTAATGTTGTTGCAGGAGCAAACAAGTTACTATGAGAAATCTGTGTTTCTCATTCAAAATTTAAAAGTTTCTATTTTAAATAGATGACTCTTTTAAATAATGAACAGACAAGACTAGTTTCCTGAGCTGTTGTATAACACTACTGTATTTTTATTCGCAATTTTTCTGCCTTACAGTATCAAATGTGCCATTCATTTTTGCTTGTATTTGTTCTTCACTAGGTTATTACTCGACACTACGAAGTTGTCATTTCTTTTCAGAGCAGATCACAGGAAACAGTGAGAAAAAAAAAGGATAAAATCTCCAAGAGAGGGAACCTAGAGAGGATGTTCTGCACAGCAAAAGATCTCCTAGTTCTGCACCTAAAATCTCATCATAGGCCCTAAAAATGTCACCCTAAAGGCTTTTTAAGCCATTCACTAACAGGTCAGTACAGTGTACCAACAGATCCATGACCTGCTCCCCAGAAGGAACAGGCAGCAATAAGGCATATATAGAAAGTGAGGTGACTGGGCTAAGATCACAGGAATCGAAACTGGACCTGTATGTTTTCCTGTCATACATTTCAAACCAAATCCTACAGTAGCTCTTGTTTGTGGGGTGTGAAGAATTGCAGTGCATAGTCCAAAAAGTCATGGAGTCCAATATTTTCACAGGTTTAACTACTGTGAGGTGTGTACTGCTCAGCAATGCAAATTCTTAAAAGCGAGCTTAGACAACATGGGCTTGCTGGGCCTTGAGGCTTAGCACAGGAGCAGCATCCTTAGGATGGACAACCTTGCAGAAAGCCTGATGCTCTGGTGTCCCAGGCAGTCACAGCTATATGTGAGTTCAAACCAGCCCAGATATCACCAGCAGTTTGCATTCCTTGAATATATCAAGACAAAGCTCAATGCAGTGATAAACTAGGCTCACTGTGCCAGAAATTCAAATGTAGCACATACAGCATAAAACACCACAGCACCATAATCATGTATAACAAGGTACAATATATGATTTCTAACAGATTAGCAACTCCTACTGCTTGTTTTCCACTTGCTGTAGGAGTCTTGTCTGATCTAACTGGCTTTTGCAATAGCAACAACAGAGTGAGAGTCTGAACTCCAGGGGTCTGTGTTAATAAAACAGGATTATGATCTTTATGAACCTCGATCAAAAGCTGAGGATTACAACTTCAGATATAAGCAGCATGCACAAATGAACTGTTCAAAAACAAAATTTCTGTTGGCAATTCCTTCTAGCAATGAAAAAAAAAAACCAGAAGAAAACTGTGTGACAGGGATGTTTCTCCCAGGCATTGCCAGCCAAAGTTGTGTAGGCACTTCATCCTAGAAAGAGCAATATAAACATTTTGTGTATGAAAACACAGTTAATATTGCAGAGTTAACTATTATTTCCCAGCTCATTGCTGGTGGTAAGCAGATAGACTTTCTCCTCACGGATGAGGGCTCCAGTTAGGGTCCTCAGACCCCTGCTTAGTGTAGTTGTGCTCTGAGGCAGAGCAGGCAGGGCAGGACTCACTCCTTTCCCTATGCCAAGATACCAGTAGTATGCTTTTTGAGGTCTTTTTGCTAAATTACAAAAAGAACTGATGCCATGTTCAGAAGCATCAAACCCACCAGAAAGCCATGGAAGTTCAGGGCCTGGGTATTCAGAGAGCATTTCTTGTCTATGGGATGAAAGGGGATTTGGAAAGATTCTGTATGGCTCTCAACATGCCTAAGCTCATTGGCAGTAACCTTTTGGCCTGTACACTCATGGCACTGTCAGCTCTCCTCACTGACCGTTGCAAGGGCAAATACCGCAAGTTCTGCTGATGCTCCAGAACACCCTGTGAGGACCAGTGGTTTAGGGTTTCCCTCGTGATCTTGTCCTGTGTAATTTGACTTTAGTAATGCAGATAAAGCAGGATATTGTGTCCAGAAATACAGCAGCTAGTGATTTGGGGATTCTCCATTTTGAGTTCTGAAAGTGAGTAATCAGTGATCACAAGGTGAACACTTAGCATCCAGAATTGCATTTGAAGATTAGTCTCATTCTTTTCTTTTCTCCCTTTATGACTCATTCTCAGTCCTGTCTTCCTTTGCGAATATTTTAAAAAAATCACACCACAGGTTACCATTAAAAAATATGAAATTATCATAAAGGACATTCTGTTTATAATTTCACACCATTACTACACATTGTAGCAGATAAGCAATAACAAGCATTCACCAAACTAGGTAAACAAAAAATGTCCCATCTTGATGTAAATGTATGTATTTGTTTGCTGACTAAAATCAGTTGAGTTCACATTAAGACAAGACAGAGATGAGTTTCTCTAATGCTCTGTGCCCAGAAGAACAGTGAAGATTTGTCTGAAGACAGAGTTCTGTGTCTGAGTGGCGCAACGGGTCAGAAGAAAGAAACTATTCTAAAAATATATTTTCTTAATAAAAACCACAAATAAGATGGCCTTTCCTACCAGCATTGTAAAAATCCATGGGAAAGAACGAGTTTTTCCTTTGATCCTCATTAAATATCATTAGTGGCTGCTGCACTTACAGAAGTAGGCTTACTCTGTGTATAAAAAGCTGAGTGTGGAAAGTAGCGAAAAGGCCTGAGGTACTTCTTTCCGAGTGCTTTCACAAGTACCTCAGTGGAACTCACAGAAGTCCCTTTAAACTCTTTCAACTTTGAAGAAGCAGCAGGAGAATCTTAAAATCAGAAAACAAAGTATTTAGAGCTACTGAACTGAATTTTCCTGGATGAGGGACTGGAAGCACATGACCACATGGGATTTTAAATGGCATTAAAAAATGTTTTATGTAACTGTCCTTCCTGTCATTTTTTTCAGACGTCCAATATTGTTTCTGAGAAATAGTCCTACACAGTGAGTAATCATACATCACAGGACCCTGTTCCCATAGATCTGAAATTTCTTAGCTTAATCTTCACCTAAACAAATATTCCCTTAAATAAAACAGAATAATATTCTCAGTGATGTGCTGAGTCTTTTGAGTCACTTGGAAGAGTAAACAGAGCCCCCCTGCCTGTTCCTGCTTCCTTTGACTCCTGCTTCCTTTCCCACGTGTTTTATTTCTCTGACTGTTTGACCCATGCTTGGGCCTTGCAGGTTCCATTGTCCTTTCTCAACACTAACAGCATCACAGCACTGTGTGGCTAATGAGCCACTGAAATGAGTTCTGCCACCTTTATCAGGAAACCATGGCTGAAACTTCTTTACTTTGTGGGAAATAGTTCCATGTGGGTGTCAGAAAGGCACTGGACTCTTTCCACACAACAGCACACTGCTTCGCTTATCTTGACCTTTCTGCCTCTTCTTTTATTCCC
>NW_008685377.1:64102-77066 GCF_000695815.1 Acanthisitta chloris
CACTGTTAGTTAGCTTTATTGTTTGCTGCAGAATATGCATGTCTTAAGATTTAGCTTGTATAATTGAAGTGTTCTGAGGAAAGAAATATTTATTTCAGTCAAGGTATGATCTAGACTAAAAGAAAAATATTCCTTTTGATTTACATCCCTCAAATGCCTAAATCCAGGCTTCATACCTGAATGCATTTTTTCAAGAGTAAATAAATTAGTTAGCTTTATTGTTTGCTGCAGAATATGCATGTCTTAAGATTTAGCTTGTATAATTGAAGTGTTCTGAGGAAAGAAATATTTATTTCAGTCAAGGTATGATCTAGACTAAAAGAAAAATATTCCTTTTGATTTACATCCCTCAAATGCCTAAATCCAGGCTTCATACCTGAATGCATTTTTTCAAGAGTAAATAAATTAAAATTATGGTAGCTCAGAAAATGCTTCTCAGGTTGATTGCTGCTTAGATAATGTGTAAAATAAGTGTGTAAAAAGACAGCAATGCCACACTTACAGGAATTTTTCTGCTTTGAAGTTACATCCAGCTATCACCTGTTTTAGTGTCATTGATGTCACAGCAGAATATCAGCTGTATTTCTCTTTTCCCTTCTCCCACTCATTTACAAAAAAAGTATGATATTCAGTGCTCCCTACCCTACTGTGAATGAATTTTCACTATTATATACATCTATTAAAGGTTTACAGTGAATATTAAACTGTAGAGCTTTAATATTAAATATTGACTGATGAGTATTAAACAACAGCTCAAGAATGAAGTAGGAAGAAATGTCTTGTTGGTAATAACTGATCATGACAATATGGCAAAAATCACAAACAGTAACGGTGCTTATACATGTCAATATACATTATTAAACAGGTCTTCAGAAAGCCCCTTTGTTATATTTTGTGATTTTAAACATATACAGGCCATGATACCAACTACTCTGAGACATAACATAGTTTACAACCTCTGCATTACATCATCCAAAAAGGCTGTTTTGGGAGAACACACTGATTTTTGCTCTGAGCTTGTTTACTTGAGCAGAAAGCCTACTGATTGGATCCAAGTAGTAGCCATATTTTAATAGTTTCTCTTATGACATTTTACAAATTCTTTTAATTTGCGAAGTCCTACATATTTGTGATAGAGATGTGGATTCATATAGATATATTCCTTCCAGAAATGTTTGCCTACTTGCCACTGCATTTAGGAATTTTCTCTTCTTGCCTCCTAAGGAATAGTCCACAAATCCCAAGGATATACCTATTATAAATTATAAATTTATGGGTATTCCCTCCTGAATTAGATGCATTTCACAATGCAGGGTATGATTATTTCAAACCTGAAATATATATTAACACCTAGAATGAGGATGACCCAAAAGGTCTGAAATGTCAATAAAGTCCATCAAGTAGATCAGAATGTAAAAGGTTACAGTCCTCTCTGTACAGAATGAATATCTAGCTCTGCTGAATTGCAGGATTCACAGAAAAAGTTGAATTTATCTAACCTAATTCTATCAAGAATAAGAAGAAATTGCTGTGGAGAGAGATATGTAGGCTTCACAGTAACCTGGAGAAATTTGTATTTGACCAGGAGGTCTCTATTTAAGACTGGAACTATGTTTCTTGCTCTTTATGTGTAGGACATTGACTCACATTTATGGAATAACCAGGTTCAGTATGAGACACCATGTTAACATTAACAATAGATAGTTAATATGTGATTGGGAAATCTTGTTTATAGGCACTCTCTGTAACAGTTTGGTGCCAGTCTAAGCAAAATCCATGGCAAAAAAAGAAGTCCTACACAAAAGTTTGTAGCTACATTTAGATTGGACCAAAGATCCTACACAGAAGTTTGTAGCTACATTTAGATTGGACCTTGTCAGTAGAAAAGCAAAGAAAGACAGTTGCTTTGAAAATTGCAGTTGGCCAAGAATCACCTACACACATGATTACCTGCTCATCTGTTTTTGTCATGTTAGCTAATTAATAGTGCAACTAAGATTAGGATAAAAGAAGTGCTCAGTTTTGCAATAATAGCATACTACTAAGACAAATTCACAAGTGGATATTGGATAAAGAAGGAGGGGACCCCATGTTGCTCTTCTTTTAAGACCTCAGTTAATGAGAAACAGTGTTTGTCCCTCCCAACAAATGGCTTCCAGTTTTGGTGGTCAGTGAAGACATATTTAATGATGCCATAGTTCTTGTTTAATACCATGTAAGTACTTGTTTAGAGGCTGAGGATAACAGAAATGTTTAGCTAAGAACATGAAACCAAGCAATGTTTCTGAAATGAAATGCCAGCATGAAACTATTTTGACACATTTCAAGATAACCATTCATGTCTGCACACACCTATTATTAACCACTGCAGTTCCTTAAAAGGCTGTTGATCTCAATTCACAATACTGCAAAGAAGTGAATGCACTAAGTGGAATAGATTCTACCAGTTCATTAGCCATCACTGAGGTATATGGAGGAGGTGAGTGAGAATCAGCAGCAAAGCAGAGATGAAGGCACTGTGGAGAGGAAGCAAAAGCCCCCTCAGAGAACTGATAGCATCAGTTAGGTGGACGAGTCACTTCCTGAGTGGAAGCTGAAATCAGATATAATTCTAACAATATCCACCAGGAAATCACAAAAATCTGCAGGATTCATTGGTTTCCAAGAAATGTAGATGCTTCTCTAAATCTCAAAAGTTAATGTACCTGGTGCTTGTTTTCAGCAAGTTCAACAAGGAGTATGACAAAGATCCTGTTATCCTTGCCTCCAAACTTATTCATGTTTCTTTATAAATTGTTACCTGATGAGCCATTTATATAACTATGTCCCAAGTTATTTCCTCTGCTGTCTCTGCATCAACAATTTCTAATCTGACTTTGCTTCCTATGATTCTTATCCATGCTGCATTTAAGTGTCAACATCCAGTCCAAAAATCAAAATAAACAAACCCCAACATATGCCACCTAATATTTTTAGTAATTGTTATAATGATCATAGTTTTGAATATAAATCTGGCTATGACAGCTCCCTTTCTGAGATACTTTATTCTCTGTTGTTCACTACATCAAATTTTTGGTCATTAGTGTAGCTATGGCTCTTACTACTTATCTAGCTTCTCCAGCCTTTTCCTCCCTCCCACCTAGACTGTCAAGTAGTCTTTGTCTTGATCCCCTCTACTGCCTCTTTATCTGCTTACTTGGCAACCAGGTAATATTGTGATACTAAAGGAGACCATGAATGAATGACCATATCACTTCAAGTATGTTGAAGTTTCCACTGTACTCGGATTGACCACTGCCTTATGAGATCAGGTAGGGACTGAGGAGCTGATATCTGATGTTTGTACCACCACTAGTGTTTCGTATACTCCTAACTTGTCTAATATCTAAATTAATTTCTTGTCCATTTCATGCTATCGGGAAATTGTTGTTACAATCATTATAGCTCCTCCCAATCCTGTGTTAATTTAAAAGTATGACAATGCACTCTAGTAACAGTAGCTATGGTCCCATTCCCAGATATTCTTTCTATTTACTTAGTATTCATTGATAAGTGAACAGCAAATGTAGAAGGGGAGACACTTACTTAGGAGGCTTGCTTATCATAATGAGTCACTGTGTAAATTGGTACAGTTAGGACTAGTTACTTGGAAACAGCACTTTCCACCATGTGAGTTCCTGCCAGTATCCGTTGTAGGGCAAGGGCATGCTAGGTTAAGGATTATAACAGCAATATTAGCACATTAACAATCTGCACACTAACTTGAGAGCTGCATTTAATTTGCACAGTAGGGAAAAAGATGTAGGAGTGTCTGCCTCAGGAAGACGATGTTGGACTGGAAAGAATACTGAATTTAGCCAAGTAAGTTAACCAGTTAGTCTCTTTCAATGGCCACTGTAAGTAATGGAGAGATTCCTCCATTGTGTCAGTAGCTGCCATTGACTGTGTTCAAGATTCAGGCATCATTCAGCATTTCATCATTAAAGGCCCCAAAGTGCTGCCTGCACTGTGTTTTCCTATAAAGCTGTGTTTGCCCTATGAGCTGTTTTTGGCTGTTGATATAGGTGTTTTCAAATAATTTCCAAGCCACAAGTTGTAGAAACTCTTCTGAGGCCCTAGGCTGAATTTCTATTTTCTTATACCAACCCTCTTCTGGAACAACATGATCCATACTTTTTCACAGAAATATTGGTACTTCCTGAGTAAACTTTTATTTCCTCTAATACAAATTCTTGTGTTTATTTGTTGTCATAAAACTTAGTTGTTATCATCACACTTTACTGATGGCATATGCTGTAGTCAAAGAGTTCAGTGACCCATAAGTGCCATAGGTTTAATGACCCCCAATTGCCTGCACATCAGTGTTCTCAAACACACAAAGACTGTATTTGCATCCAAATGGGTGTTTGGAAAATTACTTTATAGGCCATAATGAAGCTATATTGTTGTGCAACCACTGTTAATGTGCTTTTGTAATTAGTTTTGAAACTGTATTTGAGAACTTCAGAATCAATTGCCTGAAAGAATTTAAAACTTTTAGAAAGCTGCAACTCACATATGATGTCTAATTTAAGGTCTCCAAAGAAAAGGTGAAGCACGTGTCCGTCACTTCTAACAGATCTTGCACTAGGCTTTTATAACTGGCTTTTTAGGATTTGGAGACTTATATATTGCTCTTTTTACATGAAATATCATATTTTGATATAAATCTGAGGTTATAATTTTCATAAGATAATCTAATTTTTGTTTTAAATTTGGAATTCAGAAGGCATTAAAATTTTTTTTTTCCCCCTGGATTTAGTAAGGTAATAAATCTGAATGTCTGTTCTGAAACTGTTTTCTCTGAAAGCCACTGAATAGTAATTAGACAGCTTGGGGTTTTTTTGCAAGGCTTCAGATGTGGCGGTAGAAATACCAATCACATAGGCATACACTACTTTTATGCATCTGGGTTTGTCCTTTGCATTCAGTAGACCTGCTTTTGTAGCCAAAGTTGCACCTGTGGAGGAAAGTAAATGTCAGTGAATGATGGACACATCTTACGTTTGAAAGCTAAAAACGAGCTGTAGAGAGTTTCTTATGTGTTCTCTTCTGTACATCTACTGAATCTCTGAGAAGCAGAAATGAAAATTTCCTAGAGAAAGTGTCTTCCTTCTGCTTTATGAGAAAAAGAATTCAAATCAGAGTTAAATCCTTGATCTGTTAAATTTAATGAAGCTCAACTGCCACAATGATTTCCAGTGAAAAGTGTCTCAGGCCTATCCCCTCATCATTCTTATTTAAATTTGCCCTATGAAATACACTAAAATGACGTTAAGTAAATTGATTTTAGATTTGTATCACCCTGTGCTCAATGGTGAAATTTGTTTCTACGTAAAATTTGTTGTGACCTTTAAAATTTGCTGTTAATTAATTGTACTTTTGTAAGAAAATTTGTCATAAGATTTAACAGATAGAAATATTAGAAAATTTCATCAGTAACTGGCTTGTGACACCCCTGGAGATCACATAGGGATTAAGGAAAGCAGTGATTGTGCTTGATTTCAGTGCAGTAAACCACTGAAAACTGCCATTATCCTCAACAGAGTTGTGGATGTTGCTAAAGAAAGCAAGATATGCACGCTCATATAGATCATAGTCTAAGATCTTATTCATTCATGCTGGACATAAGGATTGCATGAGCATTCCTAACTGGAGGAAGTGAAATGTACTAATATGAGTGATAAGGCTGACTGAAGGCTGCAAGGCTAAGTACAAGCTAAGTACAGTCTGAGTCTTTCAAAGGTAAATCACTGTATCCAAGATCAGTACTGACTGCTGGTACCTGGAGCATTGCTCAGTTGTGTTGCTTCCTGCAGCTGCCTGAGTGGTCTGCACAGGCTCTGCCTGTATGTGTGTGTGTGTGTATATGCTTGTATTTTTATCACAAATATTGGACTATGTTAATTAATCCAGCTTTAAGGGAAAAAACATTATATTCTTTGGTGGAGTCGAAAATGAAATTAATTTGGCTGCTGGAACAGTACTGAAAAGGTGCTTTGCTATGGGCTTGTTTAATGAACAGCTGCTTCCTATTAAGGGAAGGGTAGATCCCCTTTTTACATTTTACAAAGGAAACTTAAGATTAATTAAAGGAATTAGTCTACACAGTAGTAGCAGCCTTTGGAATTTTCCACAACCCTACAAGTTTGCAAGCCAGTTATCATGCTCACAAACATACTCTGTCTTTGCTTTCCTTGTCATCCTTTTCAAACCAAAAGTTGAGTGCATCCTTATTGCTCGTTCTGTAAACAGAAAGATGTCCAAAAGAATAAGCAAACAAATCATATTAACATACATAGTCTTGCATAAAGCTTATAATATCTTACTCTCAGAGTAACATTTTAGTCAGACTGGTGATTTAAAGTAATAGATTTGTGCCTGTAGAGTTGAACAGATGCTTCCTTTCGTTTGAACACCTGAGCCAAGTGCTTATGAGAAGCAAAGCCTTGTTCCCTTTCGAGTGAACTTAACAGCACTTTAGACCTGCATCTATTTTATATTTAATTTCTCTTTAGAAATTAGGTTATTTTTAATAAATCACCTTCAGTAATTATGAAAGACTAATAAATTTAGTTGGTTTCTTGGCCTTTTTTTAAAAAATTGCTTTAATTGTTAGAAACTTCCTGTGTGTCTATTTCAAATTGACTATGCCAAACAGAGAGGAATACCTCTACAAAACCTGGGAAAGCAAGACCATCTTGCTCAAAAGTGAAGATCTATACAGCAGGTCATGCTTTAGCCAAGTAGAAGTTAAGCTCAGTGTGGTGCCTGCTGAGTAAAAGTCTGTGGCTGGTGGATATAAGACTTTAATATCTAATGGTCCTTTCCAGCTCAAAAAGGCTACAAAACCATGTAATGTTTCTTCCCTTGAAAGAAGTGTGAATTTTAATTGCTGTTTGCATGATCAGAAGGTGCAAGCTTCATCAAAATCTGAGTAAGATCCTGTGTTTAAAGTTTTTGCAAGATCATTCATCAGTATCAGCTGCATAATCTCCTCAATATTTTAAATAGCAAGTGTGATAATTTGATACTGCTGAGAGTAAAATTAAATATGTTTGGGTTTCAAATCTAGCAAGTGCCATTTGTACAGGTTGGAGTGAAACAGGGTGGGGACTTTGAAGACAGAATACCTCAGGAGGTCCTATTCAAGCTTCAGGCCATTGTGAGGCATTATCAAAACCAAGTTTCAGGTGATAGAGAGATAATATGTGTTATTATATGTATAATATAAATAATAATAACTAATAGAATAATAGAATAAGCCATGTATTATTATAAAACCCTAACTGCAGCTTTCTACTCCTCCTCTTTCAGGTGTATGGATGGGAAGAGGGGAACTGCACAGTGTTCACATTACGTGATCAAAGGCATCACCATCAAAGGCAAAACCAGTGTTTAATCAGAAAAACTGTGTCCCCGCAAAATGTTATTTCCAAACCTTGTAGACTATGAGCAGTGGGATTGGCTCCATCTCCTGGGCAGGTCTCACAGGCTCTTTTGGAGCTAGAGACTGTCCTGGAGAATACTGAGAAGACACGTGCTGAAGGAAGATAGCTGTAAATCCAGCTGTCCTTGACAGGTCCTTGCTAGAGAAGGAATTTTTTTTGAGAGATCACCTTGTTTCTCTGGGGTCAGCAGCATCATCCTTTCCCCTCACTACAACTAAAACAAGTGAGAAGTTGTCAAAACCTCAGTTTGACTGTAACAGCAAACAGGTTTGATCTGATCTGCATTCAGACTTTAATTTGAAGCTCTCCTTGGGTCCTCAAATATATGATTCATTTTGAGAGGTGCACTTAAAGATCCACAAATATTGGGGTTTTTTTAAACTTTCTGTATTTGTTTCACAAGAAGGTCTCCACTTGAAAGTGGCAGTCCTTAGCAGTCCACTACTTATGCAGTTATCTAGACAACCAAAACTTAGCTGGAAGGAGGGCAGGGAAGGTGCTCCCTATTTCAATGGTTTTTCTATTTTTTCATCTCCTTCTTTGCTTTCTATTGTTTCACCTGATTTTTGCTGTTCTCAGTAATGGCATTTCCTTAAGGTCAACCTATTGTTGTTTGGGAGTGTGATAGAGATATCAGGCTGCGTCATGCAATATTTGCCAACTCCACACCTTTCAACATTCTCCTGCAGAGAGTGGAGGTAAAATAGCTGTTTGTGATTACTACTGTTTCCTAAATAAAGATTGTTTTTTTAAAAGAAAATGAGTGAGAAAAGGGGCTGTGAAAAGAAAATTGCTTTTCAATGCATTTTTCTTAGGGTTTTCATAAGCCTGTGATGAAACTGCAGCTGTCCAGGGCCAGCAGCATTCACAAATAATGCCTTAGTAAGACAGGCATGTAAGTTTAAGAGAGAGAAGAGGAAGGAATTCAACAGAGAAGCATATTTTAAATCCACTGAGGATGCAGAATAAGAATAAGAACAAAATAATAAAAAAAATTCTGCCTACAAATTCTGATGGGTTACTGAAAATCTCTTTTATTTCAGAAATAAAATTTTACACTGACCATATGCAACAAAACCCACTCCAAGCCGTTAACCAGGGAAGAAATAAAGCCTACCTTGTGTGAGTCATATCTACTGTGAGCCATTATGTGAGACATTAAGTCTAATTTTCTTTGCAGCAATCTTGTATTCCAAACTACTTTGCATTTGCATTAAACAATTTCTAACAACTACATAAAACTTGTGTAATACAGCCCAAATACTCAAAAGAGACATCTTGAAATGGTTGCATATGTGGTGGTGAGGTACTTGTTAATTCAATTTTTTTCCGCTTGGCTAACATTAAGAAACTGTAAGAAACAAAATATGTTATATTTCTGATAAGGAAAAATGCTGCAGAGCTGTTTCTGAACGAACCAAAGCTCTGGCTAGATACATAAGCATGTGTTTACTTTTTCCACCTTAGATCTACAAAGCAAATTTTGATAACTAAATCCAAACAGAATGTTATTTTTTTTCCTTCCTTTCAGATTTGCCCTTGTGGTCATTGCTCAAAATTACCTCCCCCTACCTCTGCTCTATTACAGGTGCCAGGGATGCAGCTCTCAGGGTTATCCATGCCTTGGTATTTTAGGTGAGGTTTGCAGGCACTCCTACCCTTCCCTTTGCTGGGAGGGCAGCAGTAGGAGTAACTCTGTGTAAAAAGTGACTGGTGTCAAACTGGATGAATTATGGTATCATGCGAGGAAAAGCATTCATCAGACACTTCAGACTGCATCCCTGGCATCTTGAGACTTTGGTAAAGCTGAGAAAAATTCTTTCAAAACATGTATGTTCAGACTACCTGCATCACTATTTCTATAACTAGCAATTTGCCCAAATTGTCATGTTGACCCTGTTGTGTTGTGCGTTGTCATAGTGACAACACAACCTTTTTCTCTAAAAGTTGGGCTTCTAACTTAAGCAAATTTTATAGCCTCCTTTTCTAGCTTGTGAAAAGACATACACAGTTAATTTGATAAGTCAGACACCTGAACCAGGACTGGATAGAGGGGAAGAGGCTGTCACATGTGCCCCTCCATTTGCGATGGAGAAAACTGGGCAGCTGAATGGAAACCCATCTTTTAGGGCATTAAAATTACATGAGGTGAACAGTCAAAGTGGCCATGAGTCAGAGTAATCTCCTTCTCTTTGAAAATCTGTACCATCTGAATACCCTTAATCACCCACTATGTGCCTCTTTCCAAAACCATAGCCAGTTCTTGTGGGTTTTCTCTGAACCATGTTTTGCCCTTGAAGCCCACTATGAAAAGCAATTTCTCAAACAACTGCAGTTTTCTTTCCTGCAGGGGGTAAAAATAAGCACATGTTCTTGCTTTCACTGAGAAGCATGAAATAACTGACTGGCAATGAGAAATCTCTGTATTTTCCAGAGTTCAAAAGCTGATTCATAAATCATACTGATTTAGACAAAAGTGTCCAGTGAGGTGCTTTTTACAGTTCCCTTTGATTTATTTCCTGCTTCAGTGACTTATCTCTACCATATCTGTATACAGAGTTTTGCTCTCAACAGGACAAAATTTGTATGAGTCTATTTTGAAGAAATCTTTTTAGGTAATGGAGTGGAAGCTCTGCCCTAAACCAGGAAAGATTAGGAAGAATAATTCTGTTTTTCTGAATAGAATACTCTTTCCACAACAGGAAACTAAATTTGGGTTTCAGTTCCTTGTATAGCTTAAAAATAGCTTTGTGCAATACCTTAAGTTAACTTCAAACATTTAAGCAATAGTTGGATTGAAGACTTCTCAGGATGTGATGGGAGTGATCACACAGTTGTATCTTGCCTCAGACAGCACTGAAGTATGAGTATTTGCTTATAGAACATACTAGGATGCTCTTGAACCTTGAGGATGTTAAAAATCCCATTGTTCTTTACATAAGAATAATCCTTTAAATGACAGTGATGAAATTTGACCCTGGGAAATAAAACTTTATGTAGAATATCTGCCTGATGAAAAAAATCTTCAATGTCCCATCTTAAACCATTGTATATTGTTGGATGTTAATGAGAAGTTGCCAAGTTCCTTCTCTGTAAGCAGCTACATTTCAGTGGTGCTGTTTTGTGTGTTGGAGGGTAAGTAAAACATTTGGGAATTCTTCTGTGTTACTTGCTAGGTTTTTGTTGTTGTAGCAACATTGGTTTGTAGCAGCTGTGAAGCTTCTAGGGTTTGCTAGCGAAAGAATGGAAAGACTTGAAGAGAGAAGTAAAATAAAGGTAGTGCCTGCAAAATGATTGGAGACCAATTACTACAATTATATGTGGGTTTTTTACCTCTTTTTTTTAAATCTCTTTTCTGTGTTCTGATAACAGCTCTATTTTGTTAGTGCTATATAATCTATGTGAAAAGTTTTGTTATCTATATATAACTACACATGCACTTCGCCCCACACCCCATAGGAATATATACGTTACTCTCATATGGGTGTGTTACGTTGCTGTGTCTATTGTATCATACGAAATTCTAACTCAGTATCTATACCCTTTTAGTATATAGTGATCTTAAAAAGAAAACTTATGAATGATCTACAGTAGAGTAGATATTGCCATTACTTTTAATTCTGAAGGATTTGTTTCCAATTGTCACCACTTTCATGTGTTTTTCCAACAAGTGTGGTCTATTAAGCAAAAAAGTGAGTGTTGAATTTCATGGGTTCATTCTGGGTAGGTTCACACAATACTGTACCCTGCAAGAATCTCCAGTGACTGCATTTGTGATATTCATGACATGAAATAAAGTACATCACAATTGTCAAAATATATCCCTAATTTGTCACACTCAAATAAATAAGGAGAATAATTTATAAATCCTTTGATTTTGGAAGTATTAAAACATAAATCTGATTAAGAACAAGTTTGCTCAAGACCTGTTTTTTAGATCTGCATCAAATTCTACCCACGTCAATAAGTTCTTGTCAGGGAGAGTAAATGTTTCACAGACTAGCTCAAACACTGGTTAATAAGTTATTTGAGAATCAATCTGTGTTTATCCATGTTCTGTCTGTTAACACAGTGTGAATTATTTCCGCTTTTAACTCTGATAAATTTCTTTTTGAGTTTATCATTTAAAATATTTTAAAAGACTGAATGGTAAAATGCTCTAGCTGAAAACAGACTGGAAAAAGAAAAATGCAATAGCTCTGGAAAGCTCATTTGACATTTATGAGGGACTTGGATTTGAATATCTGAATTTGCCAGTGCACAAAGGAAGAAAGCAGGAGGCCACAAGTGAGGAGATTTCCTGTGGTTCTTCCTTTGTAACGAGACACAGAGGAAGGAACTCTGCACTCCAGCAGGCTTTGTAAAACTGTCCTGTCTGTGCCTAGGTCAAGACTGCTGTCAGGATTGTGATGCAGCTTGGGAAAGCTTTCTGGGCATTAACTTGCCTTGGTCTCCCATCTGTTTACACATCCACAGTATAAAGATTCTGTCCACTGACCTGCAGCTTCAAGAAAACAGAAAGGTTTTGGTACACTGTATGTTCAAATAAATTGCAAGATATTTTCTTACTGGATGCTGAGTTTGATAGTCTCTTTCAGTAGGTGCTGTTGGAGGCACCTACATACAATGCATCCAAGCCAGTTTTGCACAAACTAGGGGTTCTCCATTTCCACAGTGTGGATCACATCCAAACAGAGGGACTCCTTTTCAGTTTCAAATACTATGGGACAAATAACAGTCCAACAAGAGCATTTTTTTACAGGGAATTTTGATATCTTTTCATTAAAATAATATAAACCCAGGCAATCCAACAGTTTCCTACAGAACACTGAAGTGCTGACTATGTGAATTGTTCATGGTCTGTGGACCATGAATCATTGCATCCTTCAAAAAATAGACCTTGAAAACCTACATATCTGAATACAATTGGTACATGCAAAAAAGGACTGTATGTAGGGTCAGAAGGCAAAATGATGCAGAATAGCTTTTGGAAAGAATGAATTCAGGGGAGTTTTATGACTCAGGGACTGGGATACTGTTTTATTCAAAACCGTGTGTGTGCTTCTGTGGCAGTCATAGACAGCACTGCTTTTTGAGAGACATGAAAATAGGCTTTTAGCCCTTTGGGTTCTAGGAGCTGTCTTGAGGTAGAAAATTGGGAGAATAAATCTGTTTGTTAGAGCTACAGAAGCAACTTTAGGGAGGAGCTAAGCATTTGAAAAGGGCAGGTTTGAAGAGGGAGGAGGTTATCATCTCCATGGAATTGTCAAGCTTGAGCTAGATGCTGAAGTGAATAAGTATGAAAATATTAGTTTGCCCCTAAGAATCCTGTTGCATCACTTTGGTTTTACTCAAAAAATAACCCCCAAGACCCCATAGAAACCTGTCAGAGAAGATAGGTAGCCTTGACACATCTTACTTGTTAAACTTAGAAACCCAAACAATTTTGGTTCTTAGCCATCATAAAGAGCAGG
>NW_008685377.1:77077-90700 GCF_000695815.1 Acanthisitta chloris
ACCTGTGATGATGCCACCTTTTGACTGTGCAGTGGTAACTAGTAAATGGTTCCTCGAGTTGGTTTGACTTTTTCTGAGAGATAAACTGACCTAGTAGAGGATGAAAGGAAATTGATATAGTCTGACTGAGACCATGGGACTTTTTTGGTAGGAAATGAAGAAGTGAGCAGCATAGTTTTGAATTTGGATCAAATCCAAGTTCAGTGAAGTGACAACTGTTTTGACTGTGCAGTGGTAACTAGTAAATGGTTCCTCGAGTTGGTTTGACTTTTTCTGAGAGATAAACTGACCTAGTAGAGGATGAAAGGAAATTGATATAGTCTGACTGAGACCATGGGACTTTTTTGGTAGGAAATGAAGAAGTGAGCAGCATAGTTTTGAATTTGGATCAAATCCAAGTTCAGTGAAGTGACAACTGGAAGGCTGGTGACATTCATGCTTTACACAATGTATTAATTCAGCGGAAACCACTAGCAGCCTGAGGCTGGAATAGGTGCATTTAACTTAAGTAAATTAATTCATTTAATTAACAAATGATGAGGCTAAAACAATAGAGCTGAGAGGAAATGAAGATTTGATTATGAGGGTCAGCATAGCATTGGCTAAGATAAAGCACAACACAGATGGCTGTTTAGGGATTACTGGCTGAACAATTGCTGATATGGAAGATACATACAATAGATGAGAAGGGAGTTTCATAGTAGTCATCTTGTTTTTCCATGGCCTTGAACTTTCTTTTCTTAAGCAATCAAAATTTGGCAGAGATTTTTAACAGCACTCATAGGTACCTGCTATATTTCTTTATGCTTCTGCTAAAAAAGTGCTTCTACTACATCTATTAAAGTGGTTATAATTTTGCAATTTTGCATAATTACATCTCTCCCATTTGAAAATTTTCTAGGTAACCAGGTGCTGTCACAGAAGTGACAGCAATTCTGATCCACTAGCGATTGAAGTTAATGAGGAGTAACTGCAAATCAAGAAGTATCATTGGCATTTTTAGATTTTTTTAAAGCTCAATAAGAAAGGCTGAACTCTTCTGTTAAGTGAGCAATGCAGATCAGAACAGCATTACAGGAAAATGTTGGCAGCATTGGATATTTTAAAAGTACTACATTCAAACTGGCAATTTACTAATGGAGTTTGCAAATCAGGCCACCTAGTTTTCATGGAAGACTTCAAAAAACTTTTCAAGAAATTAAGCAGCAAGATCATCCTTGTATCATATGATGTGGGGATAGAAAATCATGAGCTTGAAAAGGGAAAATGCACAGCTGCTATACAATTAACCATTTACTCTTTTATATTTTGTGCATTCATCTGAATAATGACTGATTGTAAATTCCACTACTTCTCATGGACAATTAACACTAAATTTAATCTGCATGATATTTGTTCCTGTCTTCTATCACATTTACTAATTTTTCAAGTATCTTTCTGTGCCTCAGGACACTCACTCACCTTTACAAAAATGTATTTTTGAAAATAAGACTTAAGAGCCTTCCAAACTTGGGTAGAAAAGAGATGGAAATCAGAACTAAGACAGGATATGTGCTGGAAAGAAGAAGGAGTCCTCTACCAACACCTAGATTCATGCTGGTAATCCACATGGTTGCTGAATCCTAGATTAATTTTACAAGTAACCTGTAGGATTTCCAAATAAAAATTCAGTGGTAAATTCAGTAAAATAATTGTATGGGCACATAAGACCTGAATGAATCACATGCATTTCAAATCTTCTGGTCCTGGAGGTGAGCAGTGAAAAATCTGTGGATAAAAGCAATGACATCCAAAATATCATCTCTTTTTGGGAGATAATAGTGGGGATGTGATGTATAGGGGCCTAGAATGAAAATTTTCCACATGTTTAGTGTTGAAAAAGTCCATAAATAAACATGCCAAGAATGATATTTTTCCTTTTGGGGTAGAGTAAATGAAGCTTGTCTTCATAATATGTAAAAGATTCATAGTTTAACCTTATTCACCATGCCCAGAATCTCATTTGCCTCTCTCCAATACAACTGGTACTCTTAGGGTTTTGAACTGTGAGTCAAAAGCGTATGAAAAGAAGTTAAGATGATTTTGTGACTTACGAGAGGTAGCAACAAGTGTCAAATGGAAGCCCTGTGACATCTTCAGAAGATAATTGGCCACCTGTGACCAAGTCACACCCTTTCTGGTGATTATATTTTTCCCTCCCAGTCCTCTCATCTATTTTTGTCCTGTGCCTGCAAATGCTAGAGGCTGTGAAAAGCTGGTGTCTGCTGTCTTCAGGGAAATCTGTGGATTTCATACTTGATTCACAGACATCGATGCTGCATCACTGATGATGCAAAGATGGCTAGTACTGAGGGCTATCAGTGTATCTACTGACCATATGCATCTGGAGACAAAGAAAATATCATCACAAGATGGACAGAAGCAGTTTTTCACTTCCTCCAGTGTGACACAGTCTTGAATATATGGGATTTTTGCTTGTGGTTCAGCATCTGTGTTGATTGCTGCATCTGAAGACAGTAACAACAAATGAAAGTCATCAAGAAATCTCCCAGCAGCTTCAAGAGCAGAAAGAAAAGGTGCTGAACTACCATGCATCATTCTGCCAATTCAGGGTTAAGTAACAGTCCAAAAGATGCAAGTAACCTTGCCCTTTTCATATTCTGTGCTGAGACAATTTTTGTCTCCTGCTCTCTTAACCTAGCTCTTATCAGTGTCTCCTTTCACTGAATAAAAGCCAAACAACAGAAAAATATGTATCAGATGTAGAAATACACTGAAAGGGACAGATGAAAAAAATGTCATCTACATCTTTGCCATTCTGGGAAATAGAGGCAAAAGGTTGGAAAAAAAATCAATGCATTTTAACTCTGCCATTCCTAGGATTGTTCTTTCTGTCTTTCAGGGTAAACACATAATGGAATGAGCGGACAAGAAATACTCCCAGCAAAAGAAAATTTACAAATTCTCAAGCAATGTTGAATGTGAGTGGGCAGACCATGACAAGGCATTCACACTTCTTCATCAAATCTTGCCACTACATATTTATGCTATAAACTGTGAACTGGAGTTCCTCTGTGGTAGAATAACCCAAATGAAATTACAGGAAGCAAAAGACAATTTCTTTTGCAGATGTTGAATAGGACAGGATTCGCTGGTTCCCAATTCTCTTTATTTAATTGGAAAAGTCTTTAGGAGCCCATTTCCATAATGATATCCTAATGTACTCTGAGAATTAGTTGCATCTATTCTGGACATACATTCAGTGAAATAATGCCTTTAATCTTTGTCTTCATTGAAATGGAATCATTCTGCCTGTGACAGTTACAGGTTGTGAGGCTAAACCTGTAGATGTATGAAAGGGTGCATTCTCCACAGTGGTGGGTACTTGTTCAGGAATCATGTATTTTATGATCTTCAGACAAAAATATCTTCAGAAAAGGGTTTTTTTTCACTAAAAGTAGCAGTATTATTGCTTGTTGTGCTGACAATAAACTAATTCACGGTCACAACAGTACAAAACTTTCAGGATTTCCCAGTGCAGTAGGTTTATGACTTCAAAATGGAAAGCATAGTCATTTTCCTTATAAATCAGTCTAATATTTACATAGACATAATCTACCAAGACTTTTCTACAGAATTTACTTTGTGATTTTGCAGCATTCATGCAGAAAACCTCTGACTGTTTTAGAATACAGTTATCAATTGTTATGATATAATACTGTGTAGACTGTCAGTCTGACAAATTTCATATATTTTTGACAAGACAAGTTTGAAACCAAAGAGATGATTTTGAACATGGATTTAACAGCATAAGGGATCAGACAGAAATTTAATCTTTACTTATGTCAGTTTCCTAGAAGTCATCACATGTTGGATGCCAAGACCGGAAAGGCAGCTGAGCAGATGGTGTGAAGGTATAGGGCTGGAGCACTTGCCCTGTGAGGAGAGTCTGCAGGAGCTGGTCGTATTCAGCCTGGAGGAGTTGAATTGGGTGGGGTCTCACAGTAATGCCCAACATCTACTGTGAAGAGTCTAAGGAGCTGACCCAGGCTTTTCACAGCAGTATGTGGTGGAAGGAGGTGAAAACTGTGGGCAGAAATTGAAAGATGAGAGGTTCAGACTGGGGATAAGGTGACCTTTTTTCCCCAGGGGACAGATGGGCAAGGGTGCAGGTTGCCCAGGGAGGCTGTGCCAGCTCCTTTCTCAGAAGTTTCCAAGCCCTAACAGTACACAGTCCTGAGCAGTCCAGTGTGAGCTTAGAACTGCTCCTGCTTAAATGGGAGGCTGTGATGGAGACCTACTGACCTCCCTTCCCACCTGGGTTATCCTGTGATCCTGGCAACTGTCAGAAGGAGGTTGCCCATCCCACATAGGCCTGCATGGCAATAAGCCAAATCACATAGCCAGATCCTATATCCCCACTGTTACTAGGGAGAGCCCAAGTGAAATTCCAACATCATCTAGGTCAAAAGCAAAATTCCCAATTATTTTGTCAGAATACCACCCACAATATTTTGTCTTTCAATATGGAGGAGGAATACTGGACTTTAACCATCAGCTTCAGAGAGGTCATGTCCAGCCATGCACTTCCCTGGGAGCCTGGGCCAGATGGACTCTGACCTCAGCTCTTAGCCAAGCACCTAAAATTATATGGACTGAGTCCAAGCATGAGAATTAAAACAGCATTGACTATTTGGGTGGGGGTTTTGTTCATCTCTACCTACTTTGAGGTTGGGCACAGCTTGCTTTTGCTGGGAAGTCAACAACTATGACTGATACTCAGTTTCAAAGTTATGCATATACAATGTGTGCATAATTACATTTGCCTAAATTGTGTGCCTGCCAGACAATGAATACAACTGACCTGATTTTACCTGTTGACACACAGTTAGATCTGATCTTGTGACCATAAAGAAGTCCAGTCAGTGCTCATGCAGATTAAATTCATAGCTTCTTGAATTTCTGTAGGCATGTAATACTTATATATATGTGAGACTTGGATGTGTGCTTGAAGTCTCCTTAGAGACTTCTCACTTAGAGACTTTCTCACCTAGAGACTTCTCACTTAAAGTACAGTGCACTCGAGATCTAAATACTGTCATCACTTAAACTCTATTATTTTAAAACACTAAATGAAACACTTCTGTGCATGTCATCCAGCCCATTGCCAGATGTGTGCTGATAAGCTCAGTCACCTCCGACACTTCTGTGCTCAGCCTTTGGGAAGGTTAATTAAAAACCAAAGGATCAATGAAACACAAGGTAAATTTCTGTAAACATGTTGAGAATGGAAAACCTGCCTAGTAGCATTTTTATGCTTGGGGAATTTGCCCTGGGTAAGAGCTTCTTTCTTAAGTTTCTCAGATCAGCTGGATCAGGTTCCTTAGCCCAATTAGAGATGTTTGTATCTTGCTATCCTATTTTCAGTTACATTATTTGATTTAAATGTTTTTGCATCAGAATGACTGACATACAAATTTACCCTTTAATAAAAATCAGTAGCAGTGATGAAACATTTATTACACTCATAGTATTATGTTACAACCACTTCTGCAAAGACCTCCAGCAAATATGACATTGACTAGGCAAAAATCTATGGCCTGATGAAGGGTACAGAAATGCTTGGGGGTACATAATTAAGAAAACCTTATTTTTTGACATCATGCAGTGTAAATTTCTTACTTCCTGGAACTTCATGAGGATCTCTCTTCTGTATCATCTTAGACACAAAGCTTTATTTAACTTCAGGTGTAATGAGAGGTTTCAGTATCAAAACTGTCTTTTAAGGAGGTAAATCCTTATTTTGAAGGGCAGTGATAAACATGAATTCAAAATACACCACATTATAGTTTAAAAAGTACCCCAACAACAAATGAAACAGAAATGCAAGAAAACATATCTACTTCTCAAGATGTCTCCATAATTAAAGCTAATTCTACTTTCTGGTCTCTATATTGCTATAACTGGATATTTAGTCCCACCCCCCTGTTTACAGTTCTTGCTTGCCCTTTGTTCTGCCAACAGTTTTTTGAGAAAAATTACAGGTTTGGCATGCTTATAGTTCCTCATGAGTAAAGACCAATTCCTGCCTAGAAAAGTTATGTCTGGCTAAACAGCTATCAATTGGCAAGGGTTTGGCTTGCCTCATCTGTGTTGTTGGCTCAGATCTACTTTTGCTTCTCTCCGTGGGACACTCCCATAAACCAGGCAAAAAGAAGTTAACATATTTGCAGTTCTTTTGCTGCTCCACAGAAAGTTCACCAAGATGCTACCAGATGCTAAAAAGAAGTAGAAACATACAACCAATTCCAAAAGCATACAATGAATATGATTTTAAACTTTCTGATGTATGGATTTTCTCAGTGCAGTACTGTTTCTCCTATATGCAGGGGCAAGGTATCAGTATTCTAATTTCCTCCTATTTCTTTTCAAAGGTTGAAGTCATTGCAGGTATAGATGAAAACTGAAGTCTACTTAAAAGGATCTGAAAGTTCTCACTGGTTCCAACAGGATTTGTATTTGGGCCCTATATCTGGACTTCCAGAAATTTTCTAGAGGTAATTGTAATGGACACCCTATTACCACCACAGGCAGAAAGCTGGGGCCCTCCTAGCCAGGGCATTTTGACTTCTTCCATTAAAAATTACAGTGGGATGTTCATTTTGAGGGTCTGTGGCATCCTGGTCTTTAATAATGTCCAAATCTGCACACGTAGAGCCAGTTCAAATTCAATACAGCACAACTCAGTGGTGAGTTCCAGGTAGAACACTGAAAAGGATGGGTAGCCTGGGTGGGATGGATGACAGAAGCAAGGAACAGTCCCAAGTCTATCTACACAATTACACAGCTCCACCATGGTGTCGTGCCAAGGAGGTTACCATAATCACCTGTCATTGCACAACTTCTGGATGAGTGCAAATTTGAGCCTGAGAAATGTAAACTTCATCATCATAATGACTAAGCGAAGAGGAAGCATTCCCTGGTAAATGTGCCTCAGATAAACAGAAAATAACTCGCATGTGTGCATTGATTACTTCGACTGCTGGAACAGGCTGTAAATGGCACCGCTGCCAGCTAAAGGTTTTCACAAAATTTTGTAGAATGTTTTTATGCAGTGTCTTGTAGCAGTAGAGCTTTATTTTGACTTTTTGTTTTTTCTTTAGAATTGCAGTCTGCAATGTTTGTAGTTTATTCCTCAGGCCACGATTTCACCATTTTTTTCTGTTAAAGGATCAGCAGTCATCCTCCTTTACAGGTGCCAGGGTATATTTTCAAATGAAACACAGACAGGACAGGTCAGTCACAGTACCATCACAGAGTAGTCTGACCAGGGGAAAATACCACCTTGTCTGACATTTGGCAATTCCTGTCTCTCTGTGGGCTGTGGTAGAGATGAGGCCAGTACAGTGATTTCATACATTTTAGGTCAGGAGGGTTAGGTTATTACTCAAATCTAAATCAATGAAATAAACATTTACAAATTCCTACTTTGCTGGAGTTTGAGTGGGAATATGGTGAGTATACCTGGAACATGTGTTGCTTGACATGCTCTGTCTTCAGTGCTCAGCCATAAGATCCAGGAATCACAGGCAGTGGCAAAAAGTGTGTCAGGGGACAAGTTAGCTTTAAATACTTTTTAAGGGTTTTGCTGAGCCAAAGCCAGGAGGATTAGCTGCAGGAGATTAATAGGCAGGAAAGTATATATATAGAAATATTAGAATAAATATATCTTTTTCAGTGCTATATATCTTCATGAGGCATTTGTCATCAGAATTAAACATGGGGAGAGGTCATGGGGAGAGGACAGCACTAAATCCTGCCCTGACGCTGAAAAGGGCAAAGGCAGGCAACTGTTTCTTCTCCTAGTGTCTGTTGTAAAAGGTTCTGTTGGTACAGAGGTGTTGCTTCTTCCTGAGCCACACAAATGTTCTAAAAGCACTAATCTAAAACACTGGTACAAAGCCAAGTGTTAGCTTTATATCCCTGCAACTTCCATTTGCAAAACCAATTGATAAAGTAGTTCACACGCAATTTACAGTGAACTTGTAGTTGTGTCAGCAAGGGAGGAGCCAAGAGCTATTCCATGGAAAGACTTGGAAGATTACTGTAGTTTCAAACAGCTAATTTTCTCCCACAGTTCACAGGAAGATGTGCAATAAGCCAGGTAACCAGTAATGCTCCAGATTCAGCTGTGTCTGTTTTCAGTTGCAAAAGGAAGGCCTTTAACTCCTGATTACCACAGTTCTCTACAAACCAGAGGCAGTGTCTGAGAATCTCTGCTAAGGAATCATCTTCATTACAATGAAAATTAATTTGAATTGTAGCCTTTATGCTAGCCCCTCTCAGACTAGATCTGAGTCCAGACTGACATGTAAAAATAGACAAATGTTTTGAAAGAATGTCATTCAATATCTACAGCTTGAATTCATGCCTCTGCACTTTGCTTACAATTTCCAGGTTAAAAAAGAACAACAAAAGTTCTAGCCATACCAAACACTGATCATTCTTCAGGGACACACATGCCTTCTGATTGGAGGCCAGCTACTGAATTTGCAGATGTGATGTTTTGATTGCTCCTTTTGGGAGACTGTTGGACTAGACTGGTCTCTTAGGAAGAAGTCAGACAAAACTGTGGATTTATCTCTGAGTCAGATAAACTGTGTTGTCTTCTTAATGGACCTTCAGTGATACTAACTTTTGTTTATGCCCAGAGCTTGATGAACACAAAGCAACACATCCACTATGTTGGCAGAGAGTAAACAGTACAACAAATTGTTCCTATAACCCTGAGTTTTTCTCAAGAGGAAGTGCTCTGTTTGTACTCAGATAAACACAACAGTAAACTCTTGCACGACTGAATGTTAGCAGAAATGCTGCAATGTAAACATATCAATACAGTAGGGTTATTTAGCTCCAGTCTCATAAACTTAAACACTTCATAAAATATAGAAATAGAACTATTTTCTCACCTAGAGATTAAATTATTCTAACAGATCCAAAGAGATTGTAGTCTTTGCATAATGGAAAAGGAGCAATGAGATTGGAGAACATTATGTACATCCAAAAGTATCCAGAGTGTCACAGAAATTAAAGGTGGAAATATGTTACAGAGGCTGCCTTCCGGTACTGCTGTCCCTTGGGGCAACCTGCACATTCAAAGCACTGGTCAGGATGTCAATACTGTTTTCCCTGTTGCCATGATTTATGTGCATAATTTTCTTCATTGCCCTTCTCCCTTAGGTTTCCAGAGAGACCAGAACTGCAGCCAGAAATGTGCTGATCCCAGATGCTGGAGGCAAGGCAGTTCTGTACAATAAGAAATGTGATGGTTTTCATGATAAACTTTCAGTCAATAAGAAGGGATTCATCCTCATTGGTAGAAATCACCACTGGAATGGAAAAATAAAGGGTTCACCCTGGCCTACAGAACAATGTGGGTTTTGTCACCATCAAAAACATAAGCCAATATGGAAGGCATTGACATTATTTCCACTAGCAGAGACTGAAGCAGGAAACTATAGGAACCACTGTGTGTATCAATAGAAAGCACTTCCTGGCTGACCTCCAGCATTAAAAAAACCAACTGGTATACTCACTGGCATACTCAGCACACCCAGAAAGGGTGACCTTAGCAGACAGGTCGTCTCCTTGCATCATATCCTAGAACACATCAACTGCTTTATAGGCTTCCAGGTGACCTAGTGTGATGGAATCAGAGGATATTATAGGGTTGTTTTAATAGAAAATCCACAAGTCCAGGAGTACATCTGTATGTGCAGGAGGTCTGAGATAAGGCTTGGCAGTAAACAATGTGGAGGACGATAAGGAGCAATAAATAACCTGGACTTGCTTTCAGACAGAGTTTTCTGGATGGGGTCTGTGGATGTAATTGTCCTGCCCTAGGTGCAACTTGTAGGGGCCTTTTCACCTAAAAAGTAAGTTAATGTGAAGCATTGTATTACCTTTTGGCTATAATGATAGTTTAGCTACCTACTGGATATGTGAACAGCTACATGTAGCCACTTTAGTCTCAAACTGAACTCCTTGTTCTCTAGTTCTCCAAATACCTGACAGTGGAAACTCAAAACTCCTAAAGTTACAGCACAAAATCACACAGACATGTGAAGAAGATTATTATTGGTTTACCCCTAAACAGGATTACAAAGAGAATTCAGAACAAAACAAGTAAAATTAGTGACCTTCTAAAGAGTATAACATAACCTTGCTTAAAGTCACTGGCACTCAAATAGTTCACTAATGCCAGGGTCTAACTGTGTCTGGCTGTTCATTTTGTATACATTTACATTGCTCTAAGACAATTTGCAAACAGTGTGACAGAGTGGAGGATTGCCTACTCGTGAAGTGCTCTATTATAAATGAACTTGCAGCAGCTCTGTACTGCATTTCAGGATAGGAAGAGAGGAATGCCATGTGCAAGTGAAACTGTAGGCTTGTTTGAGTAAGCAGCATGTAATTATCCAGACTGGAAGGTGGCCAGTGCACTAAAGCTGACACTAACACTAACCTTGAAGCATTCAGAACCTAGCATATTTGCAAACTCTGCTGCAGTTCATTTTCCAAGGTTCAGCATTCAATGGGAATGTATTCCCTATTATATTTCAATGGTGGCACATCCTCCTCCTGATTATAGCCACACAATCTACTTTTCTAGCCTAGCTCTGATTTTAACCTTTAATTTTTCTCAATTAGGGAAATAGCAGGATAAGAACAATAGCTTACTCCTTCCTTTCCAGCAGCCTGGATGAGTTTAAGTGGCAGTGGAAAATTACTTCCCAGAGTCTTCTCTCAAGTCTGGACAACACGGCTCTTAAAATGGTGAGAGTCATGCACATCAGGATGAAGGTCATGCATGCCATGAGCACTACAAAAATACCTTCTACTGAGTCCCAGGGCATACGAAATATCTTTGAATTCACAGCCATTGGCAAGCCTGCCCAACATTGCTTATCTTTAATTTATCTTGTAAGCTCCTGTCAAAAGCAACATTCTCTCTTTCCTCATTCCTCAAACAGAAGCTCAACAAGCCACTACATGGAATAACTGGGAGGGAGAGGTCATTTGGTTTGTACTGGAGTGGGAGGAGGAGCCAGTTCAGATGTGGGGTTTGTTTTGGATTGATGTGAAATGGGTGCGAGATGTGGAGATTTGTCGAGACAAATGTTGGTACCTGCAAGGAGGAGGCTATATAGGCTTGTTGGCAGAACTCAGTTTACATCAACAAAGGAAGGTTTTTATGAAAAATGGTTTATAAACTCTGCTACCTGGGATGCAGGCAGGGATGCCTAGTTCAATGGAAATACCATGCTTTCAGATACTACATCAGCTTTTGAAACTGGAATCAAACAATGGGACTTTTAATAATGAAAATATTTCTATGATGAGCTACTCAGTTACTCAGCCTTGCATTACCCTATCGCAAGTCACAAGGTCTCAGATGATTAAATTTTCAGGAGGAAGAGAACAATTCACACATTTTTTATTCTAATGTTTGTGGAAGAGGAGAGTGAGCCTGCTGCTGGCTGGCTCAGAGTCAGAGGAGCCAGCACCTAAATACAAAGCAAAATTGCAAAGAAACAGATCTAACAATACAGAGGAACATGGACCCCATTGTTTTTCTGAGCACATTTCTACAGCAGGTAGAACACAGTAATGCCTCATGAACTGAATCTGTTGCATGGAATGACTGCTGGCTTTTTGTTTGTAGTTGGCTAACTCTGATGAACACCCCACAATTTTGTGCCAGGCAAAGTGTGAGGCTTCATTTCTTTTGATAGAACTGGCTCCTCAGAATAGTAATTTTTTTCATTAAGGATTTTCCTGAGCATTTTCACAAAGTTGTGCTTTGCATGCTTTTTTCATGCACCATTGAAAATGTTGTCAGTTTTACTGAGCTCAGCCAAACAATAGAATAATTTTGTATTTCATAAATACTAGTGAGGAGGCTCACTAGGCTGTGCCAGAATGTTTTTGAAGACTAACTGCCCCAGAGGTGTCTAGTTGTGTTTATTTAAGTAGCTACTCCATCACTGAAACTGTCTTGCCTTGTTTAATGACATCAGCATTGACTTCAAGACAAATTATTGAACAATGAAACTTTTTGTCATCATTACTTCTACTAAAGAACCTTCTAAGCATTCATATTCTAGTGTTTTTTCTACCAAAGCATTTTTGTACTATCTCATTCTTCAGTGGTTGAGGCCTTTGTGAAAATCTTGAATTAAATGTTGCATTCACATTCTTGCTGACAGCAACAGGTCATATTTTCCGCATTTCCATACTCTTTACCTTTCCTCAGTGTGGGCTCTGTGCACCTTTATGTTTTATCTCTATTAAACCAACTGTTTGGAAAGTTGAAAGAGAGGGAACTGCTGGGTGAACTCCCATAGCAATAATTTGACTTAATGCTGTGCTGGTTTGGGCTGAAGTAGAGTTAACTTTCTTCACTGTGGCTAGTATGAGGCTATGTTTGGGATTTGTGCAGAACACAGAGTTGATAATGCAGAGATATTTTTGTTATTGCTGAGCAGAGCTTACACAGAGTCAAGGCCTTTGCAGTGTTCTGTACTGCCACACTGGCAAGGAAGTTGGGGGTGCATGGGAGATTGGGAGGAGACACAGCTGGGACAGGTGACCCAAACTGACCAAAGGGATATTCCATACCATATGACATCATGCTCAGTATATAAGGTGGGAGGAAGAAGGAGGAAGGGGGGACATCTGGAGTGATGGCATTTATCTTCCCAAGGAACTGTTAGGTGTGATGGGCCCTGCTCTCCTGGAGATGGCTAAACACCTCCTGCCCATGGGAAGCAGTGAATTAATTCCTTGTTTTGCTTTGCCTGTGTGTGTGGCATTTGCTTTCTCTAGTAAGCTGCCTTTATCTCAACCCATGACTTTTTCTAGCTTTTACCCTTGTGATTCCTGCATCCCATTGGTGGGGGAGTGTGTTATCAGCAATGTGGTGTTTGGTGGCTGGCTGGGGTTAAACTATGACAATGTCTAGAGATTTCCACTGAAAGACATAACTGTAACAGCGTAATAATGTGAATATAAGTGAATATAGCTGTTTAGCATTACATAAAGGAGTAGCTTCCTAATTCGTTTATCCTAGCACTGTTAAAACTAGAATTTATCAAGTGTTTTTTTCTTTCTAAGATTCAATCTGAGCTTTTTGAGTTTCTATATAGGTTGATAAACAAACTAATTGTATACTCTTAACACTTGAAGTCAGTGTCAGGAACCAGCTTTTGAGATTAAAATGTTCAAATTTCTAAAACATCCATGGGGTTGAAAGCTTGCTATTTTATGAAAACACTTTCCTGTCTTGTCCAACACCACTTGTCCAACACCACTTATAAACTCTAATATACTACTCAGAAATTAATTGCATACTAACATATTGTAAATGTCATAAAATATTATTATGCATTTATATGCTGATCAAAATGAACACTATACAAATACATTTGAGACACTACTTTGAATGGCCATGACAGAACAATAAAAGAAAACAGATGGTAAGGGCTAGATAAAATGAATGGTAATCAAAATGGTATTAAGTACTTTGCAAATGGGACAATAGTTCTGATTAACATCAGCAGG